>NC_057807.1:363068035-363150612 GCF_018294505.1 Triticum aestivum
GCCTCGGCCGAGTCGGGCGGGAAATTTTTTCTTTATATAATTTTCGCCCGAAGAGAAAATCCTAATAAAATATAATAAAAAAATTTAAAAATGCCAAAGAAAAATTTTACTATCTAAATAGAACATTTAGAATAAAGTGAACATTTTTCTGGCCTAATAATGCAATTTTCAAAAATGCATATTTTTCTAATTCAAATAAAATAGCAAATAAAATATCAGAAAAATCAAATTTTGATTTTAAAATTCTTTCTACAATATTTCTCTTAATTTGAAGAAGTTATAGTATCTCCTCTCATTTATTTTAATATTGGAAATAATTGAAGAGAAAAATAATAAAACCAAATTGATCCTTTTCTTCAAATTTGAATTAAATTCAAATGTGAATTTTGTGAAACCTCCAACTCTCTCCTTGGGTCCTTGAGTTGCTTAAGATTTCTAGGATCTCAACCAAAATTCAAGAATAAATATGATATGCATATGATGATCTTTGTATAACATCCAAATTGAAAATTGGGATGTTACAAACCTACCCCCCTTAAGATGAATCTCGCCCTCGAGATTCGAGTTGGTCAGCAAAAAGGTTTGGGTGGTCTCTACGAAGGTCTTCTTCTCACTCTCAGCTGGCTTCCTCCTTGGTATGGTGGCTCCACTGAACTTTGCAAAACTTGATAACCTTGCTACGAGTAACTCGACTGGAAAACTCGAGAATCTTGATTGGCTTCTCCTCATAAGTCAAATCACTATCTAACTGAATCGCTTGCAGTGGCATTGTATCTCTCAGAGGAATATCGGCCATCTCTACGTGGCACTTTTTCAACTAGGAAACATGAAACACATCATAAACTCCTGACAACCCTTCTGGCAGTTCCAACTTGTATCCGACTTCTCCCATACGTTCCAAAACTCTGTATGGTCCCACAAAACATGGTGCTAGCTTTCCCTTGACTCCAAAACGCTTAACTCCTCGAAGCGGGGACACACAAAGATATACTCTGTCTCTGACTCCGTAGACTATCTCTTTGCATTCAGAATCCGCATAACTCTTCTACCTGGACTAGGCTACCTTGAGTCTATCGCCAATCATCTTAACCTTCTCTTTAGAGTCCTTGATTAAATCTGGTCCAAACAACTGTCTATTTCCAACTTCGTCCCATGATAACGGTGTCCTGCACCTCCTTCCGTACAAAGCTTCGAAAGGGGCCAGCTCCAAATTGGCTTGACAACTATTGTTATATGAGAACTCTTCATATGGCAAATTGTCGTCCCAACTAGATCCATAATGTAGCACACAAGCTCTCAACATGTCCTCCAGAATCTGATTGACTCTCTCGGCCTGTCCATCTGTCTGTGGATGAAAGGCTGTACTAAACTCTAGCCTGGTGCCCAAAGTTTCATGCAACTGATTCCAAAACTTTGAGGTAAACTGGGTTCCTCTATCTGATACAATGGTCCTTGGAACTCTGTGCAGACATACGATCCTGGTCATGTATATCTTTTCCAACTTAGCACTCGTATAGGTGGTCTTCACCGGGATGAAATGAGCTACTTTCATCAAATGATCGACTACAACCCAGATAGAGTCATAGCCTGAACGAGTCATGGGCAATCCCGTGATAAAATCCATGCCAAGTTTATCCCACTTCCCTTCGGGTATAGGCAATGGCTGCAGCAATGTAGCTGGCTTATGATGCTCTGCCTTAACTCTCCCACATACATCACATACTGCTACATACTCGGCAATATCCTTCTTCATTCCTGTCCACTAGAAACTTTCCTTCAAATCCAGATACATCTTAGTGTTTCCTGGGTGAATTGAATACGGCGAGTCATGGGCCTCCTGTAGAATCAACTTCCTGATCTCGGGGTCATTAGTCACATATATGCGATCCTCAAACCATAAAGTGTCATGCTCATCCTCATGAAATCCTTTAGCCTTTCCTTTGCTCATCCTTTCCTTAATCTCGGCAATCTCCTTATCAGTCTTCTGTGCTTCTCTGATTTTACTCATCAAAGTGGACTGAATTTGCAATGCTGCTACATAACCTCTCGGAACTATCTCCAAACATAGCTCTCGAAGATCATCTGCTAACTCCTTAGGTAATCCTCCGGTGATGAGCGTGTTAACATAACTCTTGCGGCTCAACGCATCGGCTACTACATTCGCCTTTCCTGGGTGATAGTGCAGTTTCATATCATAATCCTTGATGAGCTCCAACCATCTCCTTTTCCCGAGGTTCAACTCCTTCTGCGTGAAGATATATTTCAAACCCTTATGATCCGTGTATACCTCGCAATGGTTTCCGATGAGAAAATGTCTCCATGTCTTCAGTGCATGCACTATGGCTGCTAACTCCAAATCATGCGTAGCATAACTCAGCTCATGAGGTTTAAGCTGTCGTGAGGCATATGAATCAACTCTTCCTTCCTGCATAAGCACTGCTCCAAGTCCTCTACGTGAAGCGTTGCAATATACTTGATAATCCTTACGTTGATTTGGGAGAATCGGCACTGGGGCTGTAACCAAAAATTTCTTCAACTCCTAAAAACTGGCTTCACACTCCTCAGTCCATTTAAACTTGGTGTCCTTCTTCAATAACTCCGTCATGGGCTTTGCAATCCTGGAGAAATTCTCAATGAACCTCCGATAATATACTACGAGTCCAAGAAAACTCCTGGTATCTCCAACTGATGTGGGTGCCACCCACTTAGTCACAGAAGCAACCTTGGTAGGGTCTACTGCAATTCCTTCTCCAGATATAACATGTGCGAGAAATCCAACTTCCTTTAATTAAAACTCACACTTGCTGAACTTGGCATACAACTGATGTTCTCTGAGCTTCTCAAGAACCAAACGCAAATGCTCCTTATGTTCCTCCTCATTTTTCGAATAGACCAATATATCATCAAGGAACACCACGACGAACTTCTCCAATAACTCCATAAACACTTTGTTCATCATGTTGATGAAATAGGCTGGCGTGTTAGTTAGACCAAATGACATAATGGTATACTCATATAGCCCGTACCTTGTGGTAAAAGCTATCTTAGGTATATCCTGCTCTCGGATCTTCAATTGGTGATAACCCGATCAAAGATCAAAGTTAGAGACTACTTTATCTCCTTGCAACTGGTCAAACAAATCATTGATCGTCGGCAGTGGGTATTTGTTCTTGATCTTCACTCCATTCAACGCATGATAATCAACAACCATCCTTAAAGATCCATCCTTCTTCTCCACTAGAAGCATTGGGGCTCCCCAAGGTGATGAACTTGGTCGAATGTAACCTTTATCCAGTAACTCAATGTCTCAATCCGGTGGCATGCCTGGTAACTCTTCCAAAAATACGTCGGGGTAATCCTTCACCACAGGTACTTCTATCGGATATCGGGTTCCGGCAAAACCCTTAAGGTTCCAACTCTGGGGTGCGCATGAAGAACTTCTCCCTACCAAAACACGGACACTACCTCGTCGTGATTCTAAGCTAGCACGATGAACAACACAAGAGACACGAGGTTTATACTAGTTCGGGCCACTGTTGTGATGTAATACCCTAATCCAGTGTGTGGCGTGGTGGATTACCTCTTGGGCTGATGATGAACAGTACAAGGGAAGAACAGCCTCGCGAGGGGAGGTGTTCTTGTGGTGGTGGTGTGTGTACGAGCTGGGTTCGGATCAAATCGGATCCCTCTCTACTATGGTGGCTATATCTATTTATAGGGGCCCTGGTCCTCTTCCCAAATATTGAGCATGAAGGGAGCCAACAATGGCCATTTTGGCAGGGGACAGCTAGTACAAGCTATCCTGACTAAAGGTGGTCTTCGACTGCCAAAGGCACTGGAGATGACGCCGTCTTGGGATCCATGGTGACCTCTGTACTACCGCTCTGCTGGTCTTGGTCTCGTTGCACCAATATGGAAACCTTTGCCTGATGCCTCGGTACTCCACACCTGCGCTTGCCCCCTTTGCACCAAAGAGGAAGCGAGGACATTGTGCAGGCTGGCGCCCGCCTGGTCTCGATCGTCATGGCTTGCATCATGAGCACCTCGCGAGGTACCCATTGCCTTGATCTCTCTGCCTCCTCACAAGCCTGCCTGGTGAGGCCGCCCCCGAGAAGGCCTTGTGTCGTTCGCACCGCGAGGCTTGGCCCCTCGCGAGGGTCTTGAACTTGGGTTAATGAAGACGGGCCGTACTGAACCGCTGCTAAGCCACGCTGCAGGCCGCAGGCAGGCAAGTCTGGGGACCCCCGTTCCCAAAACGCCAACAGTAGCCCCCAGGCCGAAGGCGCGCTCGGACTTGGCTTAGCAACGAAGCCAAAGGGCAAGTGCGGAGCACCGCGAGCCCCTACAGCCTGCGACCTTGGTCGCCGCGTGGCGGTTGATTGGACGTGGGTGTCTCCACTTCCCAATGCTGCCTTGGCAACTTCCCATCTGATAAAAGGCTGGCCTGGGAAAGGCTTGCCTTCATTGCTCTCCTTCGCCTTGCTCTAGATCCCCTTCCTTGCTCTCTTACTTCCGAAATCTCCAGATCTGCTCCATCCTTCCCCTTTCAGCGAGTAATGACGCCCCGCAAGGCCGTGGCCGAGGCCCTGCCGGCTTGGTACGGACCAGCCCTGGAGGCCCCCAACATGTCAGAGAAGAACCTCGTCGCTACGCGCCTGATGATGGCAGTGGAGGGCAGTGAGATGGGGGAGACCAGACTCCGAGTCGGCTCCGCCGAGCCGGAGGCTAAGGGGAGCACCTTCTACCCCTTCTTCATGAGCACCGTCATCGCCAGCCTGTTTACTCCCTTGTCCGAGGTCTTCTACGCCGTCCTCTGCTATTACAGATTATAGGCCCTTCATCTCCATCCCAACTCCGTTCTCCTTTTGTCGATTTTCGCCTACTACTGCGAGGCACACGTTGGGGTGATGCCGTCTATGGCTTTGCTGCACCACTTCTTCTCCCTCCGGATCACCGGCGGCCACACCTTGGCATACGCCGGCTTCATCGCATACTCCAAGGCCAACACGATCTCGAAGACCGGGAAGAGGGTCGACGTCTTTTGGAGCTAGTGGGTCATGATGGATGCCAGATGCACCACTCTTGGTTGGTGTTTCCAACGGAGCAGCCCCAGCCCGACGAGGGGTGGTCTCGCGCGAAGCTTGATGATAGATGGATGAAATTGGTGCTGGAGAAGATGAACGCCAAACTGAGGTCAGGCAACGTGAAGGCGACAAAGCTGACAAGGGCCAAGCTCCTGAGGGAGTTCCTGATGCAGCAGGTGGCTCCACTTCAGGCACACTCGCGTCCATTGTGGGCGCTTGGGGGTGCGGACGACGATGTCTGCCTGAACTCGGCGGCCCTGGCTGACGAGGATCTGGTCGCAGCTCTCCACCTCTTGGTTGGAGAGGACCTGGAAGGTCTGGAGGGCGCTCCTGCCCCCCTGTTCCTCCATGACGAATGGCAATAGGTGGTGGATGCCATGCCCACCTCTGACGGGCGTGGCCTAGTGCCGATGGAGCCTCCTGCGGCCTAGGGGGCGACGTCACCGGTGGAGGTGTCTTCCGGCGATTCCTGCGAGGGAGGAGAGGAAGACGAAGAAGAAGCGGAGCGCGACTCGGAGGCGACCACTGAGGGGACGGGGCAGACCTCCCCCCGACGCAGGGCCAACATCCTCCGCACCCTGCCGGATGATGACGAAACCGACACCGTACGGGAGGAAGAGGACCCGCCCGTGATCCTGAAGAAAGACATGTCGGGGCTGATCTACCGAGGGGCTACTCCGGCCCAAGCACCGCCCGAAGCCGGCTCCAGCCCTTCTGGTGCGCCCTCTTCCGCTCCTGGAACTCTCGAGGCTGCACCCCGGACAAAGAGGCTTACATGCTTTAAGCTCGGCAAGAGGCTGGCGGCCTATGCCGCGATTGACCAGTAAGTGCTCAAACTCCATCTTGTCCTTGTTTTGCTGCTAGGGCTTGATGTTCTCCATCACTTGGCTAGGCTGCCGCTTGCGGCGAAGAAAAAGAAGGGGGACACGGTGGCTCCGCCTGGGGCAGGCTCATCTGTTGCAGCCGCGCCTTCATCTGTGGGAAGGGGAGGCGGTGAAGTTTGCACCTCCCCTACCCGATCGTCCTCGTGGGGTCTAAAGGAGTGTTCTGGCGGGGTGCTAGCCCCCATGGTCCTGCTGGCTCCGGAGGTGCCGGCGCCCGATGCCGTCGCTGAGGTAGCCAAGGCTCAGGAGCCCTCAGTCTCCCAAGTCGCGGTCACGCTGCCGCCTTCTCCTCCTACACCACTGGCTCCGGAATCCTCTGCCTCCTCTGCTGTCTTGGACCATGCCCTTACTAAGCTGGGCCAGCTGCGAGAAGACCTCCAGGGCGCCAACTCCTACCTGGTAGCCGGGTGCCTAGAGCTGGTCTCTGGCTGGGTTCACTGTGATACCTCCGTCCGAGCGGCGCTGAGTCGGGCCGCAACAGCTTCTGAGAAGGATAAGCAAGCCACCACCCAGGTCACAGCCGCCCGGGATGCGGCACTGAAGGATGCCACGGTCGCCCAGGACCGTTGCAAGGCGCTCTTGGCTGAGTTGCAGGATTTGCGCGATGAGCTCGCCAAAGAAGCTCGCGGCCGCCAGGCGAAGGAGGAGGAGATGAAGGCTCGGGAGGATGCCATCAGGGACCATGACGCCAAGCTGGCTGCTGAACGCGGCCGACTAAGGACGCTAGAGCAGAAGCTGAAGACGGAAAGGGTCGAGCTGGATGTCAAGGCGAAGGTCCTGTCCGAGGACCGCATGGCCTTCATGGATCTTGAGGAGAGGTCTCGCAAGGCGCTGAAGACGCTCTAAGATGGTGGCCTGGAGAAGCCGCTGGCTGGCGCCAAGGACGGTCCCGCCCAGCTACTTCCCTTCTTGGTCGAAGCGCTCGAGGAAGTTGTGACCGGCGTCGGCCCTATGGCCGAAGTTGAAGCTCGCGTCCTTTCTTCAGCGGCGCTGACGCGCGTCTTCAGCCACGTCTATCTTTGCAACCCTGGTGCCAACCTCGACGAGCTACTAGAGCCCATGGACGACGAGTGCTCTGCCGCTGCTGCCGAAGCCGTGAAGGGCTGGGCGGAAGTCCTGCTGGCGAAGTTCCGCGCCTTTGCTACCGTGCCCAGGACAGGTGCTGCTGATTCCATGGCCTCGGGAGGTGGAGCTGATGGAGGTAACACCGCCACGGAGGCGGGGTTCCTGGCGAATGATGGCGTTGCCCAAGGGTGATCTTCTCGCGGCTTCTTACCTGTTTTAACTCCTGCGATATGCACTGTGCCTCGTGGAGGCTTTTAAACTTGCGTTTGGTATTGTGAAGACAATTATGGTTTGTAATATCGCAGGTCACCAGGACGGGACCAAAGAGTGAGGGGCTACGTGGCAAGTTAGGCTCCCGAGTCGCGATGCTCAGGAGTCCCCCTTGACACGCAAACAACAAATAGGGAGGGAATGTAGGAGTAGATCTGTCATTCTACGGCAGGGCCCGACCCCGCGCATACCTCTACCGCCATTAGCCTCGCGGAACTAAGGAGTGAGGGGCTACGTGACCAGTTAGGCTCCTGAGTCGCGATGCTCAAGAGTCCCTCTTGACATTCAAATGGTCTTCATACCTTGGCTCTGCTCGGGGAGGGGCACGCGACGACTAGGTCCGAGGGACCTGGCTGGGTGGCCTGCGTTTGGGCGTGACCAAGGCGCAGCCCCCGTGTCTAGCCCCCTCGCATGACGCTCCCGATGGGAGGTGTTACGATGAGGCTAGACACTGAGCTCTGGGCTCCCTGAGGTTGATACGGCTGTGGGCCGCCCTTAGTTGTTTAGCTCCAGCGCGGAGCATAGCGCTTCTGTATGTGTATGGGCATAGCCGCTCCTCGGCAGTGTCGTCAACCAGCGCGGAGCATGGTGCTTCCACTGGTACGTGGGAGGGAGGCCCTCCGGGAGGAGCCCCCGGGGCATGTACAGCCACGCCCTGACACGTGGCTTGCACGGCAGGGCTAGACGAGGTGTATCTGGGCACTCGTGAGCCAGCGCGGGACTCACGAGGCCCTACCTCAAAGAGGGTTGCGCCTGGTCTTGAGCCTTGGACGGATGTGTGTTCCTGTGAGACGGTTAGATAAAAATGCTCTACATCCTCAGGTTCCAGCCCTCGAGTGAGCTCAGCCACCGCTGGTATGCCAGGTCACGATGCCGTGGACAAGGCCAGGGGGTGAGGGCTGGAGAGCCAGTAAGAGCTCCTGAGTTGTGATGCTCAGGAGCCCCCCTTTTAACGCGCAAGCTATTTGCATGAGGGAGAGAAGGCCCATGGTAGGCGGCGGATGATAATCATAGGCAGGTTAAGTATGAAAGGCAAATCAACTAGGATTAATTTAGGAGGGATACATGCCACTGGGTCAGGCACGAGCGGCTTGGGGATGGTGCAGCCCGAGGGGCGCCCCCAGCAAGATAAACTGAAGACATAATCAAAAGGGATACATGCCGCAGGGACAGACCCATGTGGCCTGGGAATGATGCAGCCCTGAGGGCACTCCCAGCTGAAATGAATTCGAAATATGTCACCTGGTAACATTGTAGAGGGGGTGTCGGAGTAGCTGAAGATGCGTGGTGAAGAGGCCGATCCTCACGAGCCACCGGAGCCCTGAGCCTCAGGAGGCTCTGGGGATCCGGGCGGTTTTTCGAGGACCATCTCCATCTTCGCCAGGACTGCGTGATGCCTGGCCTCCTGAGCCGCCAGAATGCTCCGCAGATGGCGCTGGTGAGCAGCAGCCGTGTTTGGCAGGCCAAAAGGCATGAAAACTTAGCTGTGCGGCGGACCCTCGCAACGTCCCATGCGCGAAGGCCAGAGCCGCTCCTGAGATGCGGCCCGGTTAAGCCCTGGGAAGTCGATGCAGATGTGCAGCCTGCTATCCTCGCCTAGATGGGGAGCTGCACCAGGCAGGCGGTGATCACTGCGTATGACTCTTGATTCCTCAAGCTCATGAGCGGTGTTGGTGATGAACTCCTGAGGGTTGGGCCTTCCTTGCCCCATGCCTTCCTGAGGGAAATGTGCTGCAAAACTCGCCTCCAAGTGGTGCCCGACCGCCTCCCTCGTGATCTTGGCAAAGTTTGAGGCCCTACAGAAGTGAGCCCCCGAGCCTTGCCCGAGGAGGGCGCCGGGCACGCCTTCTATGCGATGGAGGGAGGCGCCCCTTGCACGGGCACAGATCCTGATGCGACACCTCCTGAGATGCCAACCTCCTGAGGCCTTGAGCTAGGCGATGTATTCTTCTTCTTGTGGACTGCCTCTGGGGGGTTCTCGCCCTTACTGTCTGGATCCTCGATTGATGCAGCTTGGAAGGCGTGCTCGAGGGAGAACACTGCATCCTTCTCTTCACAGGGGACTGTGATGATTCCGCCACTTCATGGCATCTTGAGGACATTGTAGCCATGGTGGGTCACCGCCATGAACTTGGCCAGGGATGGATACCCGAGGATGGCATTGTATGGCAGGCGAATATGGGCGACGTCAAAGTCAATGAGCTCGGTGTGGTAGTTGTTGCGCTGCCCGAAAGTGACAGGGAGGCGGACCTGCCCTATCGAGGTAGTGGAGTCGTCAGTAACTTCTGAGAAAGGCTTGGTATGCTAAACTAGATCATATGGCACTTGAAGGTTGTTGAACATCTCGACTGACAAAACATTGAGCCCTCTGCCGCCGTCGATGAGGGTCCTGGTGACTTGCACGTTGCTGATGACTGGGGAACAAAGCAATGGGAGGACGCCAGCTGTAGCCGCACACTCAAGCTGATCTGCAGAGCTGAAAGTGATGGCGCATTTGGACCACCTGAGCAGGCGCGTGGCCTCAAGCTTGGGGAGGACTGCATTCACCTCGCGAGCAAACTGCTTGAAGATGCGCTGAGAGGCTGGGGCCTGGGCACCGCCCAAGATACATGGGATAGCACGTGGCTCCTAGAAGCCCCAAGCCCCCTCATCCTAGTGGTGGTCATCATTCCTTCTTGGCGGTGGCGGCAAAGGAGGAAGGCCTGCGTTGCCCTGCGAGCGATCCTCGCGAGGCTGATCCCTCCAGGCTCCCTCGCGTGGCTTGTCCTGCCAGCGATCCTTGCAAGGTCGGTCATGCCACTCCTAGCAAGGGCCTCGGTCGTCCCATCGTCCTCCGCCTCATCCTCCTCCTCGGCCGTAGACCCGGTCGTTGCGCTCGCGGCATCGACCGATGCGTCCTTCTCGAACGGCCCTGAGCTCCTGGCATTCGTTGGTGCTGTGGGTGTAGAGGATGTGGTAGGCGCAAAATCGGCTACCCTTGGACGACTCCGGCTAGTCCCTGCCTCCCTTCGTGTCTGGTTCTGCCGCGAGAATGGCTGCTCCTTTCCGCTTCACGTCCTTGGCCTTGGCCTTCTTCTCTTCTGGGTCAGCAGCTAGAAGCTTGAGGAGGGAGAGGCGTCCTTCCTAAGCTCTTGTGCACTTGGTCGCCAGGTTGAACAACTCCAAAGATGTACACAGATTCTCGTGGATGGAGAGCTCCTCCTTCATCTTGAGATCGCGGAAGCCATCGGATAACTGAGCTGATGGCCTCCTTTGTCACCTTGGGGATCTTGAGGCGAGCGCTGTTGAAGCGCTGGATGTACTTCTGCAGGGTCTCTCCAGGCTGTTGCTTGATGCGGTGTAGGTCACCCACGACCGGAGGGCGGTCGCGAGTGCCCTGGAAGTTGGTGATGAAACGGTTGCGCATCTCGTCCCAAGAGGAGATCAAGCCGGGAGGCAGGTTCAGGAGCCAGGTGCGGGCACCATCCTTGAGCACCATGGGAAACCAGTTCGCCATGACCTTTTCATCTCCATTGGCCGCCTCGATGCCCAGCTAGTAGAGCTGCAGGAACTTGGCGGGGTCGGCAGCGCCGTCGTAGCGAGGAGCCAGGTACGGCTTGAACTTGCCAGGCCAGGCGACGCTATGCAGCTCGGGGGAGAAGGCGCGGCAACCTGCGGTGGCCACCGGAGCCTTTTGCTGACGCGGGGATTTCTTGATGGTTCCCACGCGCCGCTGCTAGGGGCAGTACAGGGTCTTGGCGTGCTGGTGCAGGGATGCGGTCTTGCCATGCTGGGGCAGGGAGCACACGAGCACCTTCTTGAGGCCGAGGGATTTCTTGACAGCTCCTTTCTTGTTGCGCGGGCGCTGGACGCAGTGGGTCACGTCCAGGGGCCGCGCGCCTTGAAGCCTGGGCGCCTTCTTGGGGAGGAGGTGGCAGAGGCGCTCCCTGAGCCGCGTCGCCCATGCAGGACGGAGGGCGAGGCAGCGAGAGGGATGGCACCGGAGAGCCCCCTGCGGTGCTGACGAGCTCGGTGATGTGAGCAAACCACTCTTCATAGAGGTCGTCGACGGGGCGGTAGTGCAGGAGCTCACGTCCCAGGAGCAACGCGGCCTGCGCGTCCGTGGGGGCGTGACGAGCGTGAGACGACGAACCAGCTATTGTTTGCGACGGAGTGGCGGTGCGGCCTTCCCGCCGCACCGAGGGGTGCAACGAAGATGCTTGCTGCTCGTTCCCCGCCGGGTCGGTGGCGGCGTTGGTGGCAGGCGACAGAGAACAACGAGGAGGCCCGCCGACGGGAGCCGTCTGGGCGACGTGCGTGGCGAAAGCAGCCTGACGCTCAGCGCGAGCTCGGTAAGTGTCTGCCATGGATGCGATGAAGCGACGGGACACAAATCAGCAGAAAGAAGATTCCGGTGCACCCCTACCTGGCGCGCCAAATGTCGGATAAAGGGTTCCGGCAAAACCCTTAAGGTTCGAACTCTGGGGTGCACATGAAGATCTTCTCCCTACTGAAACACGCCCACAACCTCGTCGCGATTCTAAGATAGCACAATGAACAACCCAAGAGACACGAGGTTTATACTGGTTCAGGCCACTGTTGTGGTGTAATACCCTAATCCAGTGTGTGGTGTGGTGGATTGCCTCTTGGACTGATGATGAACAGTACAAGGGAAGAACAGCCTCACGAGGAGAGGTGTTCTTGTGGTGGTGGTGTGTGTATGATCTGGGTTCGGATCAGATCGGATCCCTCTCTACTGTGGTGGCTATCTCTATTTATAGGGGCCCTAGTCCTCTTCCCAAATATTGAGCGGGAAGGGAGCCAACAATGGCCATTTTGAAAGGGGACAGCTAGAACAAGCTATCCTGACTAAAGGTGGACTTTGACTGCCGTGGTCTTGGTCTCGTTGGACTGATATGGAAACCTTTGCCTAATGCCTCGGTACTCCGCCCCTGTGCTTGCCCCCTTTGCACCAAAGAGGAAGCGAGGACACTACACAAGTTGGCGCCTTCCTGGCGCCCGCCTGGTTTCGATCGTCATGGCTTGCGTCATGAGTGCCTCGCGAGGTACCCCTCGCCTTGAACTCTCCGCCTCCTTGCCTGGTGAGGCCGCCCCTGAGGAGGCCTTGTGTCGTCTGCTCCGCGAGGCTTGGCCCCTCGCGAGGGTCTTGAACTTGGGTTGATGAAGACGGGACGTACTGGGCCACTACTGAGCCACGCTGCAGGTTACAGGCAGGCAAGTCTGGGGACCCCTGTTCCCAGAACACCGACAACTTCCTCATGTACAACTCCTAATAAGGAATTCACTTGAGTCCTCCTTGGCACATGTCGGGATACATACTTGATCCTCCTTCCTTCTGGGGTGGTGAGAAATATCGACTTACTAGCACAATCAGTGTTTCCTCCATACTTTGATAACCAATCCATGCCTAATATTATATCCAATCCTTGTGACTCCAAAATTATTAGGTCAGAGGGAAACACATGGCTAACAATGCTTAAGGGTAACCGATCACACCATCGGCTAGCCATATACTCTGCTCTTGGCGAGCTTACTAACATGGGTGACCTAAGGGCTAGGGTTGGCAATTTAAACTTGTCCACAAATCCCCTTGATATGTATGAATGCGATGCACCAATATCAAAATGAACAAGTGCGGGAAATGCATTAATCAAAAACTTATCGACAACTGCGTTGGGTTGATCCTCTATCTCCTCCACACTGATGTGGTTCACCTGACCTTTGGTGAAGGGGTTGGCCTTCTTGGTAGAACCTCCATTGCCATTTCCATTCTTCGCGTCCGGAGATCCATTGGCATAGTGTCCAGTCTTTTGGCACTTGAAATAGGAAACGTGGCTCAAATACCTCTTGGCTGGTGTTGAAGGGTTGGAACGGTTCTGGCTGCTGCTTCCTCCATTCCCATTGCCATTCTTGGGGCCACTATGGTTGTGTGAACTGGCTCCGTTCTGCATGTATCCTCCAAGGTTATGGGTATGTCCTCCCGAGTACGGGGAATAGCGGGGCTTCTGCTAAGCTCCTGAAGTGTACCTCCCCTGTCCATACTGCCTCTTGTGATTATCAATCTCTTGCTGCTTGCCTTCAATCATAAGAGCCCTATCTACCAACTCCTGGTAGTTGTTGAATGTTGCCACCATCAACTGCATGCTCAGCTCATCATTCAGTCCTTCCAGAAACTTCTCCGGCTTAACGGAATCTGTAGGTGCGTCATCAGGGGCATAGCATGCTAACTTACTAAACTCATCCACATACTAGCCCACTGTACATCCTCCTTGGCGCAAGTTGCAAAACTCACGCTTCTTCATGCTCATAGCTCCTGCTGAAACATGGGCAGTGCGGAAAGCCTGCTAAAATAGATCCCATGTAACAATGTCAAAGGGGTAAGTGGCTGTGAAATTCTCCCACCATGATGTTGCAGGTCCATCAAGCTGATGTGCTGCAAAGTGCACTCTCACCACATCTGTGCATCCTACAGTGGTCATCTCTGTTCCAATCTTGTGGAGCCAATCATTTGCAACAATCGTCTCAGTGTTTGTCGTGGAATTGTCACGTCAGATGTCCTCGTGAAAGGACTTAGTTATGGAGCCATCACAACTAGGAAGCTTGAAGGGGTTAATCGTGACAAAGGACATGAGAGGTTTTATACTAGTTCGTCCCCTTACGGTGAAGGTAAGGCCTACGTCTAGTTGGGTTGGTATTGATGTTTCGATGACCAGGGAGCGAGATATGCTATGCCTGGCTCTCGATGAGTTGTTTCTCGCCCTAAGCTGCCAGCGGGTCGTCCCCTTATATACACGGGTCGATGCCCTCCAGCCTACAGAGTCCCGGTCGGCTCATAAACAATGTCCGGCTTGGTGACTAGTTAAGTCTACCTTATGATACAAGTAATACTATAATGGCGGTTTATTACAACGGGCCTTAAGTCGCCTGTGGGCTTTAAGCTTCTTATGAACCATCATCTTCATGCCTTGTCTTGGGCTTCTCTCCGGTGAATCCTCTTTGTGTAACCCGGACCCTCAATGGCGGCTTACACAAATAGTTATATCCCCAACATTAGGCCCCAGATTGATTTGAACTTGTTCATGTCAATCTTAAAATACCCTATGAACCGCCCTGCCGTCTTTATCTTGCGCGAAGGATTTTAACCCGCCGTGACGTCATCATCTAACTCCGGGTTAAATCTCTGTGACGTCATCTTCATTAAAGATTTATTTTATTCTGTCACATCTTCAACGAATCTTTGTGTTTACTAACCATCCCGAGAATCGAGGCGCCAGAGCCGCTGGATAATGAATGTTATCTCCTCGTTTTTCGTGCCCTCTCGGTCAGTCTTCCCTTATAAATAGAGCGACCTAGGTCTTCCCTCTCAGTCATTTTCTTCTTCTCGCCTCTTCCCGAGCTCTGCCGCCGCCATCGCCGAACCTCACGTCTTCACCGACTCAGGCCGCTGCATCGACCTGATTCTGACCAGAAATCGACGTCGAACCTCCGCGGCACATCTGTATCTGTGAGTTCTTTGCATTCCCTTTCTCAGATCTGCATTAGGTCATGGGTGAGTTCATCGGTGTTCATCATTGTCTGACACCAAACCCTCACTAGCTCCTTCCGATGCCCAGTTTAGATCGTCAGAACTTCGTAGAACTGCAGCGGTGCTTGCTTGTATTGATCCCTCACAGGAATAGATCTCATTTCCCTTGTGTGGTACCCCTGTTCGAGCATATGATCTTCTCTGCTCTGTTTTTAGGTCTAGGAATTTTTCCTTTCCAGAGCAATATTTTGATCCAGAGTTAATAATTGTCCTCTGTGAAACTTGTTTTTATAACCCGGACAACCCTCGTCTGGTAAATGCCCTGGAACACAACTGTCAAGATGTCCGGTTTAAATAAATGACACAGAACTTTAATTGCTCCTCATGACCCGGAAAAAATTGTGAACTGCACTTAAACTTGCGGCGGCTTAAATATTGTTGCACAGTCATCCTTATATCATTAGGCCCCTCATTAAGCTGCCACCTTGAGTAGCTAAATTTTTCCTCCCGGGTTAAATTGAACCGGATCTTCTTGTTTTTCCATAGGCCAATTGCTATGATGGCTCCTAAGGCTACCAAGGCCCCTGTGACTTGCAACTGGGTTCCATCCACAGTCACCAACTGCCAAAAAAGGATGTCATGTCTTACCGTGCCCCTGACCCATCTAAAGAAAAACCTCACCCTAAAGTCGGGGAAGTAATAATTTTTACTGATCATATGAGCCGTGGATTTGCTCCTCCCGTCTCAAAATTCTTCAGAGAGGTTTTACATTTCTTTGACCTTAGACCACAAGACATCGGACCCAATTCCGTGTCAAATATTTGCAATTTTCAAGTCTTCTGCGAGGTGTACCTAGGAGAAGAACCAAATCTGTTATTGTTCAGAGAACTCTTCTACATGAAGCGGCAAAATGAACGTGCCAACGGGCCCAGTCTTGAACTTGGCGGCATTTCAATCCAGCGATGAAGAGACTGTTTGTTTCCTTATGCTGAGCTGCCGAGTCACCCAAAATCCTGGAATCAAACGTGGTTCTATTGTCAGGACACTTCTCCGGCTGGTGAAAAACCTCTGCCCGGCTTTCGCGCCCTGCGCCTTGACTCTAACCATCAGCTACCAGATAATCCGACAACCCTTCAACGTGTGCCTCTCAACTCCACCATCAGAAAGATTAAGGCTCTGTTGGGAAATGGATTAAACGGCATCGATCTGGTCCGAGTCTGGGTCACTTGGCGGATACTTCCATTAAGCCGTCGTCCCGGCTTAATGTGTACTTATACAGGCGAAAAGAATGATCCGTTACGCCATAGTCCTGACGACTTACCAGATGACGTGGTGGACGCTACAACCCAGTCACTGCTGAAAGAAGGCACTGTGACGAGCAACACTTTTGGCTTACTTCCTTTCTGCAAGAGTAACCCGGCCCCTGTAGTAAGTTATCAATCATAACAATTACCTTTGTTATATTATACCTTTCTTGATACTCATAATTTCTTAACTGTTTCCACAGGACGATGATGATTTCTGGAAAGCCAAATATGATCATGAGGCTGCCAAACAAGCCAGGACAACCAAGAAAGCCGAAAGGAAAGCCGCCAGGGTGGGAACTTCGAAAAAGAAGAAACCCAGCGCCTCCGACTTACTCAAATTGGAGGATAGCTCTTCGGATGAGGAAGAGGTAATCTTGAATTTTCTCAAACTCTTTGTCATCCTCTGTCTGACATTCCATCTTTTTAGGAGGATACGGGGAACAGTCGGGTAGCCAATGAAGAGGTAACTATAATCTCCTCCGACTTGGAGCCTTTGCCAAAACAAAAGACTCGAAGGGTGACCCGGAAAGTAAGATTTTCACATGCACTTGCTTATCAAGATCCTCAATTTCTTTTGAAGCAACAACAGTTTGAAAACCGGAGGCAGACCCGGAACAACAAGGATGCAGAACTCTCCTCCGGCTTACCTGATGTAACCAGGAAACGTCGGACTGAGGTTATCTCCAACTTACGCTCCGTCTTACCTTTAGCAGGCTTAATTCGTCAAACTCCCAATTCGTTGAATACAACTATCAGGATACTTCTCCTTCTTCCGGCGAATCCATGCACTCAAATATGCCGATTTTCAAAACTGCTCCCAGGTAATGTAAACTTATGCACTTGTTACCTAACCCATACTTTCATATTCATTCTTCTGCTTTTGTTAACAGTATGCAAGTGAAGCCCAGCAAACGGGCAAAGAAGAATAAGCCATCCGAAGACCCGATCGTGGCTGAGCCGGTGATTAATGTAGCTACTCCAAACAGCTCTGCCCATCCGCCGCCACCTGACCCAGCTTCTGATATTCCAGTGCCAACCTCTGATCCACCTGCCGAAGACATTGTCCACACAAGTGACCCAGAGACTCCTAGCCCGGTTAAAACAAATGACCCGGAAGTTGAGATTGTGAAGTCTCAGTTTGTTGAACCAGGGCGGCCCACCGTCCTTGCCAAATGTACCGCCAAGGAAGAATTCGCTCAACGCCAAAAAGCAAAACAGGACATCACTGATTATACTCAGCTAAGTATTGGTGACATAGTCTCGGGCTATCTGAATCAGGTTCATAACAGGCGTGACCTAGAAATTGACATGGTGAAACAAATACAGCACAAATCTGAGGTATAGCTTATACGATTTACCTGAGTCTTACATACTCTACCAGCCCCCAAGTCTATTGCTTATGAACAAATATGATGTAGACTTGTAGAAATATGCTTTACCTGTTAACTTATCCGGTTTACAAAGAATTTATTTAACCCGGTATAACATAAGGCTTTTAAATTTGCAATACACATTAGTCCCCAAGTGTCAAGTATCCTTACTTGTAAGGTGCTTGAGACTTAATATATTTGACCCGGCAAAATAAAATTAAAAGTTCTTCAGCATACATTAGCCCCCAAGTGCCAAGTATCTTTACTTGTAAAGTGCTTGGGACTTAAATGTTACCTTATGAGAATCCTTACCATAAACCGGCATCAATGCAGGCTGCCATAGGTCAATTTGAATCAGAGCTCGCAGCCCTGAAGATTCGGATGGAAACTCAAGAGCTTGAGACGCAGAAAGCGAACTCCAAATTTGAATTTAGTGTCTCTGAAAATGAGAAACTAAAGAAGAATTTTGAGTCGGAAAAGAAAGCTTGGGCTGAAGAAAAGGCTTCCCTGGTGACTCGGGTCGAAACAGCCGAAGCATCTCTTGCAGAAGCAACAACCGAGCTGTCCAACTTAAAACAACAAATATCCCAAATGGTCTCAGCCATCTTTGGTAAGTTATTGTGACATGGCTTTATCATGGCAACCTTACAATAATTATTGTAATACTTACCTCCGGCTTACCGTTATGCTTGTGCACATACAGGCTCCAGGAGTGTCAATCTGAAGCAGAACATGCTGATCAAGCTTAAAGCGGTTTACACGTTAGTGGAACAGCTATACTCCGGGACACAACGTGTCCTTGCCGTTGTAGCTTTATCAAATCCACACCCCCGCCTTTTGCAAGATGTTTTGAAGAGACTTGCCTTTCTACCTCAGAGGATCCAAGACTTAAGGCGTTCATCTTCAAGAGCCGGGGCCGTAGCCGCTCTGAGCCAGGCAAAAGCATGGCTTCCAGAACTAGACACTGCCGACCTCGCTCTTGGATATCCAAGTCTAAAGGAAGACGACAATGCCTTTGATAATCATGACTTCCATGCCTGTGTTAAAGCCATACGTCCGGTGGCCACCCTTATTGGAAATGATACTGACCTCAGTAAGTACGCGTCGGCTTATGACAACAACAACTGGAAAATCCCAAACTCTCCTTATGATCAAATCATCTTGATCCCTCCAATTCGTAAGCATACTTTTGCCCCTGAGGTGGACCCAACCGGTTTAATAGATGATGAGGCTGAATTTGAAGCTTTGAGCGGCATTGATTGGGCTTCATCAACTTTCCAGGAAAAAACAACCGGTGGAGAAGCGGCGAAGGATAACCCGGAGCCCTCAAGCCCACCGAAGGAGTAAATCGCCGGGTGTTTGGCCGAAAACAATGTTTCATCAATTCAGACTCGGGGAGTCTTGTAATAGGGTAGAAAGAAACTGCTTAATGCTTGTCATACCTTCGTGCATGCTCTTATTACTTAACGCTTTCCGTAAGCCGTCGTGATCATATATTTCCGGCCCTTACCTCCTTGGCGTGTTAAATTTTGCTTGCCTTACTCTGCAATCCTTGAATCATCTTCCCGGCTCATATAATTTTCACCTGATACTTAATAACCTGGGGTGATGAATATTAAACTGGCAAGACAAAAAACATCTTAAAATGCTTTTCATAAGGTTTCAGAATAATCAGAAATACTTTTACAGGCTTGTGATTCGGATATGATCAGTAAACCATTCCAAAGGGGTTAAGCTAAGATTCGGATACGATCATATAGCCCCCAGTGGTGTGGCGATGCCAATCAAGTGGGTATCGACAGCTATGCTCTCTTTGGTTCGAATACGACCTATGTTTGAACAGGAAGTCCCCAAGTGACTATAGGATTTGTTTAATGACGCTGATTTGTATACGATCCACGTCAGACCTAAAGGGGTTAAGCTATGATTCAAATATGATCAAGAAGCCCCCAAGTAGGTTTGGCAAGTATGTCGATCAAGCGGGTATCGACAGCTATGTTCTCTTTGGTTCGGATACGACCTATGTTTGAACAGGAAGCTCCCAAGTGATCATGGCCAGATTCAGATATGATCATAAGCCGGTCCAAAGGGAAATCCGGATTCAGATATGATCCGGTCCCTGTTGGTTGTTTCCACCACCTGTCAAAAAGACATATACACCTTTTTGAGGGTGAAAAAAGGACAAAGGTCCTGCTGTATTACCTTATATAATATGTACATTGTCAAAAAACATATATATCATAAGAGCCGGTGGCTCAAGTACAGTAAAAACCGAAGGTTGGTTATATCCCACGGCCGAATATCACTTAGCAAAGCTGCCTAAACTCCACAGACTATGAAGAAAGGTGTATAACCCGCCGGATCGAGGCCACTTACCCTTATGCCTCTGATTGTTAACTTGTGTATTAACGTTGGCCACAATTTCTGGGTCGTCATCCGCCTTGTGCTTATTGCTATTTTGATTCTCCGGGTTGTGCTGTTGGCCCTTTCTACTGTCATTCCGTTTTCCCTTCCCTATCCTTTCACCATCAGACTCGGGATCCTTGGTACTATCAGAATCGGCATATTTGACCAGAGCCGCCATTAGTGTACCCATATCCTTGCAGTCACGTTTCAGGGGCCCCAACTTCTGCCTTAACGGCTTGAAGCTGCAATTCTCTTCCAATATAAGGGCTGCAGAACCGGCATCCATCTTATCAGATGAATGAATTATCTCCTTGACCCAGCGTACCCAATGGGAGGTAGATTCACCTTCCGCCTCCTTACAATTTGTCAAGTCCACGACCGTCATAGATTGCTTACAGGTGTCTTTGAAGTTCCGGATGAAACGAGCCTTTAACTCCTCCCACGAACCAATGGAATTAGGTGGCAAACCTTTTAGCCAAGACCAGGTCGTTCCATCTAACATCATGGTAAAGTATTTATCCATTGCCACGTCACTGACCTCCAACAGTTCTATGGCCATCTCATAACTCTCGATCCACGCTTCAGGCTGTAAGTCGGCCGTGTAATTCGGTACCTTTCGAGGTCCCTTGAAATCTTTGGGCACGCGCACATTGCGCAAAGCCGGCGCCAAACAAGAAAAACTACCGGCTCTGGTGGCTATTCCCATCTCAGCAGAAGTCGTTGGATATTCTGGCATATCCTGCCGTGCCGTCTGTTGAGCCGCCAGCTGAGCCGCTCGCTCTTTCTCCCGACGTACTCGATCTTGCCCCGGGTTATAACCTCCATGTTGTTCACGGTGTTGGACGTTGCGTGATAAAACTTCAGATCCTGTGTGCCTGCTGTAACTCTGACTCCGGTTCTGATGAGGTGGTGCCATCCAAGGCGGAGGAGTTGAAAGAATTCTATCCCGGTTGTAAGAATAAGTCTCTTGTTGAGCCAGAGCCGTTTGGACAAGTTCCCTAATCCTCCGGGTCTCCACCGCTCTTGGATCATCACCATCCACTGGAAGAACCGCCAGACGCACTGATGCCGTGATTAAATTCTCCATGGGGTTAGAAAAGTGACCCTCCGGTATTGGCACATAACGCGGCGGTGCCATGCTCATATGTGGAGGTGGCATCTCCTAACACTTAGCCGGTCCTTCTGCTCCGGGTGTCATGAACTGATTAGCGTTGGGCGGGTTACTTGGCCCGGGTCCGGGTGTGGCAAAGAGAACCCTAGGATCATAATTCGGAGGCAATCGGGATCGGGTCTTCTGGTGTCTCCTCCTCATTACTTCATTGGACGCGTTTAAGCTCATTGTGAGCTGATAAGGCTCTGACTGCAAACGTTGTGCCCGGGCATCGAGAGCCGCCCGCTCCATAGCCAGTCTGGTGTCCTGAGCTGCTAAGGCCTCCTTGGCCTGAGCTATCTCCTCACGTACCCATGCTACCTCCGCATCATGCTCATCTTTGTTCGCAGGGGCGACCGTGGCGGTTAACAGGGTCGTAAGCTTGTCCATGAGGTCTATCAGCACTTGAGCCGGTGGGCGCATAGGGCCTCCTGCCCCGGCCGCTCCTAACCCGGAAGTAACTACAGTCGCTGCTGTAGAATTTTGCTCGGGTTGAGTCCCAGCCATAAAAACTCCTGCCCGACTTGGCGACTCACAGGGGTCCAGAATACTAAGGCCGTCGGAACAGCCCCCGAGCACACCCTCTTGAACTTGATACAATGAATCTGTTGAGCCGGTGGACGAATCACCGTCAGAGGGGACGACCGTCTGACCACCATCTTCAGGACCTTCAGAAAGCTCTTCTCCGTGGACGCAACCCACAAAGACACGCTTCATGCCGGGTTGAACTCGGGCGGGTTTCGCATGCTGAGCCGTCTCGACGAGGTCGGCGCAGTTGTCCGGCTTGGGCCCCGGCTCACCAATCCGGCCGATGAAAACGTGGATCCCTCCAAAGGGGACCCGGTACCCGTACTCAATTGAGCCGACGTCGGGGCCCCAGCCTTCGTCGTCGATGTAGATCTTGCCGCGATGACTTTTGGTCATCCGGCCCACTATGTATCCATTGAGCCCTTCGAAGTTGCCCTTCAAGAACTCAAATCCACAGTGTGCTGGCCACACGGTGGGTGCCAACTGTCGTGGAATTGTCACGTCAGATGTCCTCGTGAAAGGACTTGGTTGTGGAGCCATCGCAACTAGGAAGCTTGAAGGGGTTAATCGGGACAAAGGACACGAGAGGTTTTATACTAGTTCGGCCCCTTACGGTCAAGGTAAGGCCTACGTCTAGTTGGGTTGGTATTGATGTTTCGATGACCAGGGAGCGAGATACGCTATGCCTGGCTCTCGATGAGTTGTTTCTCACCGTAAGCTGCTAGCGGGTCGTCCCCTTATATACACTGGTCGACGCCCTCCGGCCTACAGAGTCCCAGCCGGCTCATAAACAATGTACGGCTCGGTGACTAGTTAAGTCTACCTTATGATACAAGTAATACTATAATGGCGGTTTATTACAACGGGCCTTAAGTCGCCTGTGGGCTTTAAGCTTCTTATGAACCGTCATCTTCATGCCTTGTCTTGGGCTACTCTCCGGTGAATCCTCTTTGCGTAACCCAGCCCCTCAATGGCGGCTTACAGAAATAGTTATATCCCCAACAGTGCTACTAGAGAACACCGGCGGATTCAACCTTATGAAACGGGCTAGGTGATCAACAGGGGGGGTGGTGGTAGGTTGTTGTTTTTGTTGCCTTGGTTCTGATTGTAAACTAATAGCTGCATCAAGGTATTCTGCTGCTGGATCAACTGAGTGAGCTCCGGTGGGAAGGCAAATCCATTGTGATGTAGGGCAGAAACCTACGGTGACGATCTTTCCCATTTGGAGTGGATCCTACGGGGAATCACAAAGAACACGCAGAAGCACAAAGGGGAAACATGGGGAAAACGAGAGAGAATCACTAAACTAACATAGAACTAATCACACGAGTCCTAGATCACCGAACACAATGAGATACACGAGATCCAAAATCAACATAGGTAAGGATACAAAGGAACCGTTCTTCTCCATGACGAGGTCTTGAATCTGGGAGGGGGTCTTCCCACGAGGGGGTCTTGAATCCGATAGGATCTTCTCCGAGGAGGCCGCGGTCTCTCACGAGGAGGGGATCCGATGGATGACCGAAGCTCTATCTCTAACTTGAGCTAAATCAACGCTAACCCTAAAACGTATGGGAGGAGAGAGTATTTATAGTCAGAGGGTCGAAGGGGTACATGGGCCACTGTCCAGAGAGCTGCGCGCAGGCAGGGGCGCCGGATGTCCGGGCGTCGGGCCAGATGTCCGGTGGTTCACAAGGGACCGGATGTCCGGGCTGGAGGTGCCTGTAAGTGCATCTAGTGCCACCCCTAGTTGGTTTTGGAGTATTGATGACAAAGTTGGTTGAGGGACTAATGCGTTTGTGAGAATTGCAGGATAACGCAGGAAGTGTCCCTCATTGATTCGGTTTACCTACCGGAGATGACTCCTAAAAATGTATGAAGACATTGAAGACAATGGTGGTGTGTGAAGATATTCACATTGAAGACTATGACATGAGAAGGCATTGAGTGAAGACTATGGAGCGCGTAGACTGAGTTGTTTCGTTGTCTCCTTTTCTTCTGTGTTGAGTCATAGAAACCACCCTACTATTAAGTGGGGTCCAAGTGAACTAAGTCAGAGTGACTGAAGTGATGCTCAACCCAAATCCTATGTCTTCGAGCGAATACAATGAGAGCAAATCTTATCCAGAGCTGGATGAGTCAGCTTTGCTTGTAGCCCAAGTAAAGTTGTCGTGTGTGTTTGAAATCTGACCATTGGAACACGTGTCAGTTCCTTAGTGACCCAGGGTCATTTCAGACATATCAGGTTGGGTTACCTTGTGGCTATAAATAGCCCACCCCCTACACCATAAATTGGTGGCTGCTCAGAGTTAGTTTACGGCTTTTGTCGTTTTGAGAGCAACCCACCTTGAAGCCTTTGAGAGAGAAATCCTTGCGAGGACAAAGCCCAAACACCCAGAGCCAAAGAGTGTTAGGCATCACTGAAGTCTTTCTGTCTGTGTGACCTGAAGACTTATTACACTTGAGGACTGTGTATCCTCCAGCCGGTTAGGCGTCGCATTTTGACCATCCAAGAGTCATTGTGGATTGCCGGTGAACGAAGTCTATGAAGGTTCGGAAGTCTACCTTCAAGACTTACCAGAGTGATTGGGTGAGGACTGTATGTCCTTAGCTCGAGGGGGATAAGGTGAAGACGCGGTCTTCTGAGTTGAATCTCAGCCTCCCTAATTAGACGTACAGTTGTCACAGCAACTGGAACTGGTCCAACAAATCCTGTGTCTTCAACAAGTGACTGGTTCTATCCCTCCCCTCATTTACTTTGAGTTTGTCTTCGTGAAGTCATTGCTTATCTGTCTTATATGTTTGACTTCATTGCTTGACTACTATTGTTGATTGGCTTCATACTATCTTCCATCCTGATCCTTACTACCTAGCTGCTATTAGTCTTCGTACGTTAACACTATTGCATACTTGACTATGGCTTGCTTGTTGTAGTTTATCTTCCGCTGCATATCAATTAGGTCATTTCTATTGTTTGTCTTCGAAACTTCCACCTTTTGAAGACTTTGATAAAAATCGCCTATTCACCCCCCCTCTAGTCGATAACTAGTACTTTCAATTGGTATCAGAGCAAGGTACTCCCTTGTTCTGTGTGATTCGGTTTAACCACCTGGAGTTTAGCTATGTCGACTGCAGGGATAATCAAAGTCTCCGCTGCTTGCCCCGTGTTCAATAGAACTGAATATCCCTACTGGAAGAATAAGATGCGCATGCATCTTGAAGCCATTGATGTCAACCTCTGGTATGTCGTCAAGAATGGCGTTCCAAAAACTGGTGAAGGTGTCACCCCTGCTGATGTCAAGAAGTTCATTCAACTGGACTCGACTGCAAAGAACATCATCTATGGTCATCTGACCAAAGGATAGTATGGTCGTGTGAGTGCTCTGGAAACATCAAAGCTAGTCTGGGACTGGCTATCCAAGGTCAACGAAGACGTCTCAACTCAGAGAGATCAAAGGATCAGTGTTCTTCGCAACCTCTTCAACCGCTTCAAGAGAAACAACAATGAAAATGTCCAGCTTACGTTTGATCGCCTCACCGACATCACAAATGAGCTTCAGGCTCTCGGTGCCACTGAGATCACCAAGCATGAAATCGTCAAGACGCTGCTGAGATCTCTTGACAGCTCCTTTGACACCCTTGCCCTCATGATACAAGAACGTCCTGACTTCAAGACTCTCAATCCGTCTGATATACTTGAGAGGCTCAACACACATGAGTTCCAGCTTTCTGAGAAAAGAGATATCTATGGCCCCAACTATGGCCGAACTCGTGCTTTGAAGGCAAAAGTTGTTTCCTCATCTGAAGAAGAAGAATCTGACTGCGGTTCTGATGATCCTGAAGACATTGGAAGGGAACTTGCTATGCTTGTGAAGAAGTTCCAGAAATTCACTAAGAAGAAGGGCTTCAGAAAGTCTTCACGATCCAGTTCAAGAAATGATGAAGCTTCCACTCAAGAAAACAAGAAGAGAACCTGTCACAAGTGTAAGAAGCCAGGGCACTACATCTCTGAGTGTCCACAGTGGGACAACGAGAAGAAGAAGAAGAAGAGCAAGGAATATGACTCTGATGACAAGAAGAAGAAGAAATCTTCAAAGTCTTCTTCCAAGTCCTCATCAAGGTCTTCATCTCACAAGAAGAGCTCATCTGGCAAGGCTCGTGCTTTTGTTGGCAAGGAAATGGATTCAGAGGAGGAGTCTGCTTCTGAGGAGGCGGAGGTGGAATCTGAAGCTGAGTCCGACTCTGGCGTTGCAAGTCTGGCTCTAGCCACAGCCTACGTTGCCAAGTCCATCTTTAACACTGAAGACAATGACTCCCACACCAACGCTGATGATGACAAGGACGATCCTGCTCCCACCTACTACTTTATGGCACGCGGTGCCAAGGTAAAATCATGCGATGCTTACTTTCAAACATCAAGTGAAGATGACTCTGATTGTGAATCTAAACCCAACTACAAAACACTTGCTAAAATTGCTACTGAAAAACAAAGGGCTATGGAACATACTCAAAAACTGTTAGACAAAAGCGATGACCTGCTGGACGCGGAAATGACACGTTCACAGTCCTTAGTTGAAGACGTAAAAAATCTTCATGCTAAGTATCAAGAACTTGAAAGTCTTCATGAGACGCTCTCAACCACTTATGAAAAGCTCTCATATGATTATCTTCAAAGGAAGCAAGAGCTTGAGAAATTGAAAGCGACTCATGAAGATCTTCAAAAAGAGAATGAGTCATTTCGCGCTCAACAGATCAGTTCCGCAGAGGAAGGATTTGAACCACCATGTCTAAAATGCATCGAGCGTGATAACACTACCTCTGTTGCTGAATGTTCCACTGCTGCTATTGTTGCTCTATCTTCAACTACTGATGTGGTAACTAACCCCTCTGTTGAGGATACCACTACTATTGCTGATGAAAATGCGAGGTTGAAGACATTGCTTGAAATAGGGATGTATAAAAGTCTGAAAGGCCATCAGACACTTTGTGATGTCCTCAAAAAGCAGATTCTGAACCGAAACCCTAGGAAAGAGGGTGTTGGGTTCGAGAGGAAAATGAATGTTGATGGCTCCTACTGGAAGCCTGACCAGTATCCCAAAACCACATGGGTTGCTGCAAAGGAACCTTCAGTGGATCCATCCACCTTATCTGGCTTTACCTGTGCTAATCCTATTATTATTAATGAATCCTTTGATGCAAACTCTAAACTGTTCAAAAATCAGAATGGTGAAGTGTTTGCCAGGTATATTGGTACTAACTGCAGGAATGGACCGCCAATGAAGAAGATCTGGGTTCCCAAAAGCTGTCTTGAAAATCTCTGTGTATGTTGTCATGACACCACCAGGGAAGAAGACAAACCCCAGACCCAAGGCGTCACATGGTCCAACGGCTTCATACGGAAACAGGACTCACCTGAGTCACCCTAACGCTAATGTTTTGCAGGGAAATCGTACTCAAACTTATGAATATTAGTGTGTGTCTTCAAACCGCTATGTTCATAGGACTAAGAACTTTTCTGCTTATTCATATGAGTATCATTCATCTCCTGCAAGGCTATTTGCTAGGGCTCCAAAGCCGAAATTCTCAGATGTTGCACTTAGACTCATTGCTTCTAAGCCACCCCTAAAGATGTGGGTGGTGAAGAAGAACTAACTCTCTTTTGCAGAACATGGTCTCCAGCCAGCAATCAAAGGCGTCCGATGTTATTGCTGGGGACCTAAAACACTATAAGGGACGCATGATAAAATGATCTTACCATATATTTCACATGTGAATTGCTTACCAGTCATACTATGAGTTCTAACCTTATGCTAAAAGCTGTGATAATCCATGTGTACATCAAATGCTTATGTTTCACAACATACCTTGTGAAGCGTATCCTCCAAACTGCACTGTAGGGTATGACACCTCGTGCTTCAGAATGGATTATGGACAACGGATGCACTAATCATATGACTGGTGATCGAAGCCTTCTTATGGACTCAACCTTACGTCCATCCGACAAGAGTCAAATCACATTTGCTGACACTAGTAAAGGCAAGGTGTTGGGTCTAGGCAGAGTTGCAATCTCAAAGGATCAACACATGGATAAAGTGATGCTTGTTGAATCCCTTGGATTCAACTTAATGTCTGTCTCAATGCTTTGTGACTTAAACATGATTGTGATATTTGGAAAATATCGTTGCCTTGTACTAATGGAATCTGACAAGTCTCTAGTCTTTGAAGGGTATAGGAAAGGTGATCTATACATGGTAGATTTCTCAGCAGGTCCGCAGCTTGCCGTATGTCTTCTTGCAAAAGCTTCAGAATGCTGGCTCTGGCATCGGAGGCTGGGGCATGCTGGCATGAGGAACTTACACACTCTCGTCAAGAAGAATCATGTCATAGGCATCGAAGGTGTCAATTTCAAGAAAGATCATTTGTGTGGTGCCTGCGAAGCTGGGAAGATGACTAGGGCCAAGCACCCCTCGAAGACAATCATGACGACATCTCAACCCTTCGAGCTGTTGCACATGGACTTATTTGGCCCTACTCACTACTCTACCCTCACAACAACGGCGTGTCTCTATGGCTTCGTCATTGTTGATGACTACTCAAGATATACATGGGTGCACATAATTCTCTACAAGACTGAAGTACAAGATGTCTTCAGAATATTCGCCAATCGAGCAATGAACAATTATGGCATCAAGATCAAGCATATCAGAAGTGATAATGGCACTGAATTCAAGAACATCGGGCTTTGATCTTTATCTGGATACAATGGGAATTACTCATGAATTCTCTGCCCCATACACACCTCAGCAAAATGGCATTGTAGAGCGCAAGAACATAACCCTTATTGAGATGGCTCAAACAATGCCCGACGAGTACAAGACACCAAGAAAGTTCTGGCCTGAAGCTATTGATACAACATGTCACATCATCAACCGTGTTTACATCCACAAGCTTCTGGGTAAAACATCCTATGAGCTCCTTACTGGCAAGAAACCAAATGTCAGTTACTTCAGAGTATTTGGTGCTAGGTGCTGGATCAAGGATCCCCATCACAAGTCAAAATTTGAACCTGTAGCTCACGAAGGCTTCATGCTCGGTTATGGAAAGGATTCACACTCTTACAGAGTCTTCAATCTCTTTCACTACAAAATCATTGAAACTGTGGATGTGCGATTTGATGAAACCAATGGTTCACAACGAGAGCTTCTGCCAAGTACACTAGATGAAGCTCCTCTGAGCGAATCTATCAAGCTGATGGGAACTGGTGAAATCATGCCCACTGAAGCACAGCCTGAAGAGGAACTTATCATTTCTGCACCAAACCAACCTGAAGACAACGCTCAGACCGAAGACAATCCTCCCAATGATGACAATGATCAGCATGAGCAAGGTCTTCGTCCAGTTCATCCTCGTGTTGCAAATGAAGTACAAATTGAGAAGATAATTGATAGCATCAACGCACCTGGTCCACTTACTCGCTCAAGGGCGACATAGTTAGCAAATTTCTGTGGGCATTTTTCATTTGTATCAATATCTGAACCCAAGAAAGTTGCTGAAGTGATGCGGAGCATCCCTCGCTCATCCCCATGGACATGCCTACATCTCCCTGAACACCACTTGGACCCATGACACGAGCCCAAGCTAAGGCCATTAAAGATAAGGTGAACTCGCTCCTCTCCGAACTTCCTATTCCTACTCACGAGACATGGCTACTACCTCATTCAGAAACTCTGTGTGTTATCAGGTGCCTGGAAACGAGCCACGGAACAGCTACCCCCAAGAGCCAAGACGGCGAGGACCCCAACCATGATGAACAAGAAGAAGAGCTGCCGCGAAGCTACAGGCGTCGGACGACCGACAGTGTCCGGACGTCCGACGAGTCCCAGGACACGGACGACCGGACCCCTCCGGACGTCCGACACTTCGTCACCCGAACCAAATCTACGGACGTCCGGAGTGGACCGGACGACCGGACGCCAAGCACCCGAACCAAATCTACGGACGTCCGAGCGCGCCCTGACGACCGGACCCTCCTGAAGCCCCGGACGACCGACCCCCTACGGACGACTGACGCGCCTACACCCGAGCTAAAACAGCGGTCGTCCGAGCGCGCCCGGACGACCGGACCGTCCTGAGCCTCCAGACGTCCGACACCTTCCGGACGTCCGACTCCTGAGTGACCAAACCTGCGGGCTGGAGCCCTTGTACCCCTTCGTTTCGACTTCCATTTGCACTAAGACTATAAATAGGACACCCCACCTCCTGGTACGAGCAGCATTGGATTAGCTCATATTTGTGAGAGAGCCTTTGCTCATCCACTTGGATACTTCTCCTCGGAGTTCAGGACCTCTTCGGAGAAGATCCCCCAAGCGGATTCAAGACTCATCTCGAGGGAAGACCATCAAGACCTCCGTTAGGAGATGAACTGTCCTTTACCTTTTTTGATTGTGGATCATATGTAACTCTTTGTGTTCGGTGATCTAGAACTCATGTGATTGATTCTCTGTCGGTTTCGTGATTCTCTCTCAACCTCCCCGTGATTTCCCCTTTGTGCTTCCGCGTGTTCTTCGTGTTTCTCCCGCAGGATCCCTCCAAACGTGAAAGATCATCCATCTAGGGTTTTGCCCTACATCATCTTGGTATCATGAGCCACGTTGATCACGTTTTTGGAGCCCCTACCCCGTGTTTTCTAGCTTGATTTTGTTGTTTTTGTCCTAATTCCGAAAATTCCCCACCAAAAATAGCCCCAAATTTTTTTGTGATTTGTTTGTGAGTTGAGATTTTGTTGGATTTGGTCCATGGATTTGTGTTGCTGCGTGTGGATCTAGCTTTCCCACCCTCCCCACCCTTTTCCATCCATCAAACCGCTCGATTTTGACCTCACCATCTTCTTCTTCCCTGGAGTTTTCGCAGTTCCTCTCCCCGAGCCCAATTTTCGCCCAGGCCCCGGACGACCGGAAAAGGCCGGACGTCCGACGAAGTCCGGACGACCGTAAAATCACGGACGTCCGTGAAACCCTGACGAAGATGAAGTTCGACAGTTCCCCACCTCCACATTCCCACATTCCACCACATCTACCAAACCCACATACACAAACATCTTCCACGATACCTCCGATGACGATTTTGACACATTTTGGTCCTTGAGATTTTGAGTTATGGATTCCGTATCCTTTTGTGTTTCGGCTATCTAGGTACGGTTGACGTCATCACCACCACGGCTCATCTTCGCAAGGGTCTCATCATCGCAAGGACGGTAACTTCGACGACATCTTTGTCATACCTTGCAATTGCATTGATACCCACATGTCCCTACTTTTGCGTAGCTTACCCATCGAGACTAGCCATTGAGTATTGCTGGCAACGTGACTTGTGCACATTAGTGATCATACTCCATATAGCATACATATCATACCATAGTGGTGCATATCTCGAGATCAACTTGTGTGTCACAAAGTTGTCATAGCATACGCAATTGCTATCTTGGTTCGTGAAGTTTTGCATGAGAAAAGAGCTCAAAAGTGAAAGAGCCACCCAAGCTTTTAAGCAAAGAGGAAAGATAAGCAAAGAGCTTATGAGCAAGAACCATAGCATCATACTACATTAAGATTGTCATATTGGATCATCTTGGATCATTGCATCGAAATACCATACATATAGCATAATTGGGATAGAGATAGTTGCATTTTTGCCTAGTAGGTTGTGCACAAGTTTGCGTATCCGCCTATTGTGCAATCGTGCTAGCGTCTCTCTAGAATTGTGCAACAGGAGCATTTTTGTGGTTTCCACATTTTGGCTCACTTTTGGTTTGCACAATCCCACTTATCTATTTGCGTGTGTGTTTCCGTGTAGCCATTCTAGCTTGGTCTACTTGTTGCATTTGCAAATTTGTGAATCTTTTCCAACATTATTGAAGCTCACTTACTATTGCATCAAATTTTGTGCCACCATCATAACCAAGCTCCACCAAAAGCTTTTACTTGTGTAGGTGTGAGAACCAACAAGAATTGGTACCAACAGTGCTATTTCATTGTCCGCATTTGAGTGAATTTGTTTCATCTTCAACATCGGTCAAGGTACATTTGGTACACGTTCTTTTCCTTCTTCCACTTACTTGGTATGATGGATAGGCCAAGTTCTTCTACAAATCCACCTCTCATCGAGAACGGTGATGACATGTCATCATTCGTCACAAAGAGCCACCTCTTTGGTGCTCAAAGGGCGTTACACCAAGAGCAACAAGCTATGAGCGACCGCATCGACAACCTCGCCACCGACTTGTGACTCTCCAAGCAACGTACAAGAGACTACTTCAACGACAAGTTCGACTCTCACAAGCAAGAAAATGATGCAAGAATGGACGAGATCCACGCCTTGATGAGGAACCGGCATCATTCCACTTCTTCCTCCTCAAGACGGAGCCGCCCGAGTCGACACTCCGATGACACCTTCTCCGGCTCAAGTACACCGTTATCGACCATTCTTCGGCGAACCGCGCGTCAAGACTGTCATGCATCTCGGATCCCACTACAAGACAAGCATTCACAAGAGCAAGTCGATGAGCAAGTCCCTCGTCCTCAATCAAACCAAGTGGCTTTTGCTCAAGCTCAAGAAAGACAACGACTACGGCGACAAGCAGAAGAACGAGCGCGTCTACACCAAGAAGAACAAGACGCCGAGGCTCAACGTCTTCAACAACAACAATGTGAAGCGCAAGCTCTTGAGGCGCAACGTGCCCTTCAAGAATCAAGTCGAGCCATCGCCAACCGCAACCGCGAACGGCGCAATCAAGAGGAAGCTCTTCGAGAAGAAATCCAAGAGAGGAACTACCTACCACAAGTGCAATGTCAAGCGCCATAAGTTCCTCCACAACCTCGTCAAGCTCCACTTCAACCTCAAGTTCAACAAGAGCAAGTTGATCATGAACTTCCTCTGCGCCAAGAGCAACATGAGGATGACTATCCCCCACGTCAAGGATGTCATCATCACCATCGCCAACAACACAATGAAGAGCAACGCTATGGCAAGCTCAAGTTCACAATGCCCAAGTTCAAAGGAAGCAATGATCCAGAAGAGTACCTCTCATGGGCATTGAAGGTCGACAAAATCTTTCGTTTGCACAACTATGAGGAAGATAAGAAGATCGCTATGGAATCACTTGAGTTCCAAGACTATGTGCTCATATGGTGGGAACAAGTTCTTGAACGCCGTGAAGCAAGAGGTGAACCTCCAATCACCACTTGGGCTCAAATGAAGGATGTCACGCGGGCACGCTTTGTACCAACCTACTACAACCGCGATCTCTTCAAGAAGCTACAACTCCTCAAGCAAGGAACAAAGAGTGTTGAAGAATACTACAAGGAAATGGAGATAGCCATGATTCGAGCCAATGTAAAGGAAGATGATGAGCAAACAATGGAACATTTCTTGAATGGACTCAATCATCCCATCAAGAAGATCGCCGACTTCCAACCATATTCCAACCTCATTGAGCTTGTGCATCAAGCAACCAAGGCGAAACATCAAGTGCAAGATGACTTCAAGTATGCCAAGTACTCATCCAAGACCTACGGCTTCTCCAACATCCAAGCTTCAACGACTCCTCCAACATCTACGTCAACCAAATCTTCTCCAAGCAACGACGACAAGTCAAGTTACAAGAAAACTTCGGCAAGTTCAAGTCGTCTTCCTCCTACTACAAGAAACTTCAAGCCGCATGCTTCATCATCTACTCCGACCGATGAGACCGTTAAAACAAGCTCCTTCAAGTGTTTCACTTGCGGCGGTCGAGGCCACAAGTCCTATGAATGCACGAACAAGCACACCATGATCCTCAACGACGATGGCACCTACGAATCAATGAGTGAAGATGAAATGGAAGCTATTGAGCAAGTGGCCATGCACCGGCGCGTGAACGAGGATGAAGATGATCAAGTCTTTTGTGATGAGGATTCGAGCCCCGCTCTCGTTGACTCCAAAGTCTTGACGCTTCAACATCAACAAGAAGAAGACCAACGATGCCACATCTTCCACACTAAGGCCGGCATCAATGGAAGGTCTGTCAAGGTCATCATTGATGGAGGTAGTTGCCACAACTTGGCAAGTGAAGAACTATGTTCAAAACTTCAATTGGTCAAGAAGAAGCACCCGCACCCCTACAAGGTTCAATGGCTAAGTGACTCCGGCACTATACGAGTAGAGCATACGGTCCAAGTCTCTTTCAAAATAGGTGCTTATGAAGACACTTTGGAATGTGATGTGGTCCCAATGACCGTTTGCCACCTCCTTCTTGGTCGACCATGGCAATTAGAGCGTGGTGTCATCCACAATGGGCGCACCAATCACTATAGCTTCAAGATGAAAGGGAAGGAGTATGTACTACTACCTATGTCTCCTAGTCAAGTGATAGCCGACAAGCAAGCCACCCACCATGGAGAGAAGAGTGAGAAAGTGACCCACCCAAAAGTGAGTGAGAGCCACAAGCCAAATATGAGCGCCTCTTCGCCTAGAGAGAAAAACCTCATCCTATTTGCCACCAAAAGTGAGATTAGAGAAGTGTGTGAGAACCCATCGAGTGTGATGCACTTCGTCCTCGTGTGCAAGGATGTAGAGCAAACAACTAACACCTCTCATGAGCTACCTTTAGTGTTTCAATCTCTTTTGCAGGAATTCCAAGATGTTTTCCCCGATGAGCTACCTCCGGGTCTACCTCCACTTCGAGGCATTGAGCATCGAATCAACCTCATCCCCGGAGCGCCACTTCCAAACAAAGCTCCATACCGTGTCAACCCCTAAGAGACAAGGGAAATCCAACGGCAAGTACAACAACTCATCGACAACGGTCATGTACGTGAAAGCTTAAGCCCTTGTGCCGTTCCTGTTAAACTTGTGCCTAAGCCCGATGGAAGTTTCCGCTTGTGTTCCGATTGTAGACCTATAAATGCTATTACCGTTCGCTATAGGCACCCCATTCCTCGCTTAGATGATATGCTTGATGAACTTAGCGGAGCCAACTTTTTCTCAAAAATTGATCTTAAAAGTGGCTATTATCAAATCCGCATTCAAGAAGGTGATGAATGGAAAACCGCTTTCAAAACCAAATTTGGCTTATATGAGTGGTTAGTGATGCCTATGGGTTTGTCCAAAGCTCCCAGAACTTTCGTGCGTCTTATGCATCATGTGCTTAGACCTTACATAGGAGTATTTGTTGGGGTTTACTTTGATGACATTCTTGTGTTTAGCAAAACAATGAAAGACCATATTAATCATGTTAAATCTGTTTTGCAAACCCTTCGCAAGGAAAGCCTTTATGCAAATTTGAAAAAATGCACATTTGGTGTTGACAAAGTGGTTTTTTTGGGATTTGTTGTCTCTTCAAAAGGTATTCAGGTTGACGAAACTAAAATTGAGGCAATTAAAACTTGGCCCCAACCAACCAATTTGCAACAAGTGCGTAGTTTCCTTGGCCTTGCAGGATTTTATCACCGATTTGTGAAAAACTTTAGCACAATTGCCGCTCCTTTGCATACCTTGAGTAAGAAGAATGCTCCTTTTGTGTGGGGATCTTTGCAATCCACCGCTTTTGATGAGCTCAAGTCTTTGCTTACTCATGCTCCGATTCTTGCTTTGCCCAATTTTGACAAAACTTTTGAGGTTCATTGTGATGCAAGTGGTACCGGAATTGGCGGAGTTTTGATGCAAGAAAAACGAGCCATTGCTTATTTTAGTGAAAAACTCTCCGGTGCTCAACTTAATTATCCCATCTATGACAAAGAATTGTATGCTTTATTGCGTGTGCTACATGTTTGGGAACATTATCTTAGACCTCATGAGTTTGTCATACACACTAATCACGAAATGCTTAAGTACTTAAAAGGTCAAACTAAGTTGAACAAGCGTCATGCCAAATGGAGTGAATTTATTGAATCTTTTCCTTATGTGATCAAGTACATTAAGGGTAAAGAAAATGTTGTTGCGGATGCACTTTCACACATATGCACGCTTGTCACTACACTAGAGTTGAATGTTATTGGTTTTGAGCATATAAAAGACTTGTATGAGCATGATCCTTCTTTTTCTACTCCTTATGCTAAGTGTTTGACGCACACGTCTTGGGAACGATACTTAATAAAGGGTGATTATCTTATGAGAGCTAACAAACTTTGCATTCCCGAGTCTTCTCTTCGTTTGCTACTTTTGCAAGAGGCTCATGGAGGCGGACTCATGGGACACTTAGGACGCGACAAGACATTCGCCACGCTCTCCAAGAACTAATTTTGGCCCAAGATGTTCCGTGAGGTCTCACGCCTCACCAACCGTTGCTCTACATGTCGCAAAGCTAAGTCTAAAGCTCAATCCCATGGTCTTTACATGCCACTTCCTATTCCTTATCAACCTTGGGAAGACATTAGCATGGATTTTGTACTTGGTTTGCCTAGAACTCAAAATGGCAAGGATTCCATCTTTGTTGTTGTGGACCGATTTTCTAAGATGGCACATTTCATTCCTTGCAACAAGATAGACGATGCTTCACATATTGCCAATCTCTTTTGTAGGGAAATCTTGCGACTTCATGGAGTGCCAAAGACGGTTGTCTCGAACCGCGACGTCAAGTTCTTGAGTTACTTTTGGAAGACCCTATGCACCAAGCTCGGAATCAAGCTATTGTTCTCTTCGGCATACCATCCTCAAACCTACGGCCAAACGGAGGTGACGAACCATACACTCTCCACTCTACTTCGCGTGTTGATCAAGAAGAATATCAAGGAGTGGGAGGCATGTCTACCCATCGCCGAGTACGCCTACAACCATGCAAGACATTCGACGACTGGCAAGTCCCCTTTCGAGGTCGTCTACGGCTTCAACCCATTGTCACCATTGGACATTCTTCCTCTTCCTCTACAAGAGCGCACCAACCTCGACGCAAGTGCCCGTGCAAGCTGCATCATGAAGATGCATGAAGATACAAGGCACACCATCGAGCGCCAAGTACAACGACTAGCGACCAATCTCAACGTCAACAAGCATCCCATGATATTCAACATTGGAGACCTCGTGTGGCTACACCTTCGCAAGGACCGCTTCCCCAACGAACGCAAGTCCAAGCTTCTCCCTCGAGCCGACGGACCCTTCAAGGTGCTAGCACGCTACAACAACAATGCTTACAAGATCGATCTCCCACGCGACAAGTACAACATGAGTGACATCTTCAACGTCTCCGATCTCTCCCCGTACCATGGTGATGAGGATTTCGATCCGAGGTCGGATCTTTCACAAGGGAGGGAGATGATGCGGAGCATCCTTCGGTCATCCCCATGGACCTTCCGTCGCCTCACCAAGCACCAAGAGGACCCATGACAAGAGTACGAGCTCGAGCTCTCGAGACCGAGGTGACTTCTCTCCTTAGTGATATATCATATGACCCTCTCGAGACATGGCTACTACCTCAATCCAGAATGTTGTGCATGATTAGGTACCAGGAGGACCCTCGCGAGGATGCACATGGAGATGGACAAGACCCCAAGTCCGAGGAAGAAGTCAGCCCATGGAAGAAGGCAAAAGAAGCTTCCAGGCACCGGACATCCGGCCAAGGTCCCGGACATCCGGTCCCTGGAGACCCACACAGCCAGCCCCTGAAGAAGAAGGCTACAGCGACCGGACATCCGGCCTCCAGCCCGGACATCCGGCCACCCACCGGAAATCCGGCCTCCCGCCCGGACATCCGGCCCCGGCTTCCTGAATGCATCGAAGATGGCCCCAACAGCCCGGACATTTGGTCCCTCAGGAAGCACCGGGCATCCGGCACTGAAAGTGCTAGTTATTGATTAGAGGGGGGGTGAATAGGCAATTTTTATCAAAGTATTCAAAACGTGGAAGTTTCGAAGACAAACAATAGAAATGACCTAATTGATATGCAGCGGAAGATAAACTACAACAAGCAAGCCATAGTCAAGTATGCAATAGTGTTAACGTACGAAGACTAATAGCAGCTAGGTAGTAAGGATCAGGATGGAAGATAGTATGAATCCAATCAACAATAGTAGTCAAGCAATGAAGTCAACAATAGTAGTCAAGCAACTCTCCGGTGCTCAACTTAATTATCCCATCTATGACAAAGAATTGTATGCTTTAGTGCGTGTGCTACATGTTTGGGAACATTATCTTATACCTCATGAGTTTGTCATCCATACCGATCATGAAACGCTTAAGTACCTAAAAGGTTAAACTAAATTGAACAAGCGTCATGCCAAATGGAGTGAATTCATTGAATCTTTTCCTTATGTGATCAAGTACATTAAGGGTAAAGAAAATGTTGTTGCGGATGCACTTTCACGCATATGCATGGTTGTCACTCAACTTGAGTTGAATGTTATTGGTTTTGAGCATATAAAAGACTTGTATGAGCATGATCCTTCTTTTGCTAATCCTTACACTAAGTGCTTGACACACATGTCTTGGGAACGATACTACCTAAAGGATGATTATCTTATGAGAGCTAACAAACTTTGCATTCGTGAGTCTTCTCTTCGTTTGCTCCTTTTGCAAGAGGCTCATGGAGGCGGACTCATGGGACACTTTGGACGCGACAAGACTTTCGCCACGCTCTCCAAGAACTACTTTTGGCCCAAGATGTTTCGTGATGTCTCATGCCTCACCAACCGTTGCTCTACATGTCGCAAAGCTAAGTCAAAAGCTCAATCCCATGGTCTTTACATGCCACTTCCTATTCCTTATCAACCTTGGGAAGACATTAGCATGGATTTTGTACTTGGTTTGCCTAGAACTCAAAATGGCAAGGATTCCGTGTTTGTTGTTGTGGACAGATTTTCTAAGATGGCACATTTCATTCCTTGCAACAAGATAGACGATGCTTCACATATTGGTAATCTCTTTTGTAGGGAAATCTTGTGACTTCATGGAGTGCCAAAGACGATTGTCTCCGATCGTGACGTCAAGTTCTTGAGTTACTTTTGGAAGACACTATGCGCCAAGCTCGGCATCAAGCTATTGTTCTCTTCGGCATACCATCCTCAAACCGACGGCTAAACGGAGGTGACGAACCGTACACTCTCGACTCTACTTCGCATGTTGATCAAGAAGAACATCAAGGAGTGGGAAGAGTCTCTACCCATCGCCAAGTACGCCTACAACCATGCAAGACATTCCACGACCGGCAAGTCCCCCTTCGAGGTCGTCTACGGCTTCAACCCTTTGTCCCCATTGGACATTCTACCTCTTCCTCTACAAGAGCGAACCAACCTCGACGCAAGCGCTCATGCATGCTACATCAAGAAGATGCATGAAGATACAAGGCACACCATCGAGTGCCAAGTACAACGACTAACGACCAAGCTCAACATCAACAAGCAACCCATGGTATTCAACACTGGTGATCTAGTGTGGCTACATCTTCGCAAGGACCGCTTCCCCAACGAACGCAAGTCCAAGCTTCTACCACGCGCCGATGGACCTTTCAAGGTTCTAGAACGCTACAACGACAACGCCTACAAGATCGACCTACCACGAGACAGGTACAACGTGAGCGACATCTTCAACGTCAAGGACCTCGCGCCTTTTCATGGTGATGCACCTTTTGATCCGAGGTCGGATCTCTCCCAAGGGGGGCAGATGATGCGGAGCATCACTCGCTCATCCCCATGGACGTGCCTACATCTCCCTCAACACCACTTGGACCCATGATACGAGCCCGAGCTAAGGCCATTGAAGATAAGGTGAACTCGCTCCTCTCCGAACTTCCTATTCCTACTCACGAGATATGGCTACTACCTCATTCAGAAACTCTGTGTCTTATCAGGTGCCTAGAAACGAGCCACGGAACAGCTACCCCCAAGAACCAAGACGGCGAGGACCCCAACCATGATGAACAAGAAGAAGAGCTGCCGCGAAGCTACAGGCATCGGACGACCGACAGTGTCCGGAAGTCCGATGAGTCCCAGGACACGGACGACCGGACCCCTCCGGACGTCCGATACTTCGTCACCCGAACCAAATCTACGGACGTCCGGAGTGGACCGGATGACCGGACGCAAAGCACCCGAACCAAATCTACGGACGTTCGAGCGCGCCCGGACGACCGGACCGTCCTGAGCCTCCGGACATCCGACGCCTTCAGGACGTCCGACTCCTGAGTGACCGAACCTGCGGGCTGGAGCCCTTGTACCCCTTCGTTTTGACTTCCATTTGCACTAAGACTATAAATAGGACACCCCCACCTCCTGGTACGGGCAGCATTGGATTAGCTCATATTTGTGAGAGAGCCTTTGCTCATCCACTTGGATACTTCTCCTCGGAGTTCAGGACCTCTTCGGAGAAGATCCCCCAAGCGGATTCAAGACCCCTCTCGAGGGAAGACCATCAAGACCTCCTTTAGGATATGAACTGTCCTTTGTATCCTTACCTTTGTTGATTGTGGATCATATGTACCTCTTTGTGTTCGGTGAGCTAGCACTCGTGTGATTGATTCTCTATCGGTTTCGTGATTCTCTCTCAACCTCCCCGTGATTTCCCCTTTGTGCTTCCGCGTGTTCTTCGTGTTTCTCCCGTGGGATCCCTCCAAACGTGAAAGATCATCCATCTAGGGTTTTGTCGTACATCATGAAGCCTTTATGGAACCTGAATGGATTCAAGCCATGAAAGAAGAACTTCAACAGTTCAAGCTGAATAATGTTTGGGAACTTGTCAAGCGCCCTGAACCTCGCAAGCATAACATTATTGGCACTAAATGGATATATCAGAACAAGCAAGATGAGCAAGGTCAAGTCATTAGAAAGAAAGCACGTCTTGTGGCACAAGGATATACTCAAGTTGAAGGAATTGACTTCGATGAAACATTTGCTCCTGTGGCTAGGCTTGAAGCTATTCGCATACTGCTAGCCTATGCTAATCACCACAACATCTTGCTATATCAAATGGATGTGTAAAGTGCTTTCCTCAATGGCAAGATTGAAGAAGAAGTGTATGTTGCTCAATCACCTGGCTTTGAAGATCCAAAACATCCTGATATGGTGTACAAACTAAACAAAGCACTGTATGGCCTCAAACAAGCTCCTCGCGCTTGGTATGATACAATCAAAGAATTCCTGAAGAGCAAAGGCTTCAAACCAGGATCCCTCGATCCCACACTCTTCACGAAGACATATGATGGTGAACTGTTTGTATGCCAAATATATGTGGATGACATAATCTTCGGCTACACCAACCAGAAGTATAGTGATGAGTTTGGATACATGATGCAAGAGCAATATCAGATGTCCATGATGGGTGAGCTGAAGTTCTTCCTTGGTCTTCAAATTCGTCAGCAAAGAAATAGCATCTTCATATCTCAAGAAAAATATCTCAAACACTGTCTGAAGAAGTTCGGCATGCAAGATTGCAAATGTTACACGACGCCAATGCCAGCCAAACATCATCTTGGTCCCGACGATAATGGTAAAGAGTTCGATCAACAGGTATACCGCTCCATGATTGGTTCTTTACTTTACCTATGTGCATCTAGGCCAGATATTATGCTTAGTGTTTGCATGTGTGCTCGATTCCAAGAGACACCAAAGGAATCGCATCACTTAGCTGTGAAGCGAATTCTTAGATATTTGGCTTACACCCCAACACTCAGATTATGGTATCCAAAGGGCTCAAGGTTTGATCTGGTTGGATTCTCGGATGCTGATTATGCTGGTGACAAGGTGGATCGCAAGTCTACATCAGGAACATGTCACTTTTGGGACGATCACTTGTCTATTGGTCTTTAAAGAAGCAAAACTATGTATCACTCTCAACTGCTGAATCTGAATACATTGTTGCTGGATCTAGTTGCGCTCAGCTTCTATGGATGAAGCAAACTCTCAAGGACTATGGCGTCAATCTAAAACAAGTACCTCTCTTCTACGACAACGAAAGCGCCATCAAGATTGCCAACAATCCAGTTCAGCACTCGAAGACAAAGCACATTGAAATTCGTCATCACTTTCTCAGAGATCATGTCATGAAGAAAGATATTGACATCATTCACGTCAACACTGAAGAGCAACTGGCAGATATCTTCACAAAGCCCATGGATGAGAAAAGGTTTTGCAAGTTACGGTGTGAGCTAAATATCTTGGAATCCTCAAATGTCCTGTGATCAGGCACACATCCTAACACTTATGCATGTTGATGACTTAGATGTACAACACACAAAGTAAAGTATATCTTCAATCAATGAAGACTTACATTTTGAGTGTGAATACATTAACATGGAATTTGACTTCGGAGCGCCACGATAATTGTGCGCCGTGTCTGGGTCTAATACTTCCTATACGGTGGGTAACGCCACCACCAAATTTCTTGGTTTGAAGTGTTTCACTCATGGCGTTATTATTGAATATCTTCGCATTTGATTGGACTTCAAAATTTCAACTAATATTCATGATTTACTTCATATATATATATATATATATATATACCGGTATTCTGTCCTCTACATCATTCACTTATAGCTATGTCTTCATTGTTGAATCTTTTGAACTAAGTGAATGTGATCGGACCCTAATCTCTCTATGCTTACTATCTCAAACTCTATCTGTCCAAATCATATGCATTCTATTGAAACTGTCGAATGTCTTCTCTGCATCCTTGTCATCAGAAGACACAGAGACAAACATCAAGTCCTTTTAAATGATTCATCTTTATTGTCGAAATCCGGAGAAGCTGTAACGACCATCCGACAAACTTGGCGGGCGTGGGAACGTGGGATAACTCTGAGTATGTTGCATGCTTGCCATGTGTCCCACGGATGTGAACAGACAGGGGCACCTGCGTAATTGCGCTATGCCGCACACCTACTTATAAATACATGTCCCCCGCGGTCAAGAAAACCTTCTTCCACCTCTCCACCTTGTCAAAACCCTAGCGCCACCGCTAGCTCTCGATGACGCCGGCGACGAAGCGCTTAGCTGCCGCGACTTCTCCAACGCCGTCCTCATGCCGGCCGCGGGCATCGTCCTCTCCACCGCCACCATAGGTGTCCTCCGTCACCAAGTTAGGGCACGGTGGATTGAACTCCTCGGTCTCCTGTTCATCCCATCTAGCAGTTCATCGTGTGGTTAATATAACTCTATTTTTACCAGCTTTTTGATCCTCAATGATTCATCCAATTTACCAAAATTGGTTTCTATCTATACAAAATTAGATCTATTCTGTCTGCATCTCATACTGCCTAGTATATTCACTTAAGCTTCATATCTAGTTAGATTCCTCACTTGTACCTATTCACGGATTCGTACAAATCTAGAACCAACTCTCAACATATAAGTGAATGTCTTCACAACATGAGGTCAATGTCTTCAAACTGATTTATCTTCAAAATCTTCTGAGAATGCATATGACTTCTTCCCCTTCCCTCTCATCTCTAATGCTGTCACAGGTACATGTCCGTGGGAGAATCCCTAGGTTCTCATAGTCTGCATTCGTCTGCAGAATTCTTACAGCAACACATTGAATCTCCCGAAGCCAGTTCCTGTCTGACCAGCGAGCGAAAGCCTTTGAAGCCTTTGAACATATTGAAACCATTCAGTTTGAAGTTCATGGCTATGGAGAAACCAGTAAGGAAGGGTGGCAGACAGCATCGAGGAGGAACATCAAAGGATCTGCCTGATGATCTTGCAGAAATCTACAAGACAGATCCTGAAGAGGATTATAATCAGTGCAAGACACGAATCCAATGGATTCGACGCTATTGGGCTGAACAATGGTTCAAGTACAAGTTCGTGACCCAGGAGTACGCTGAGAAGAATGCTATCAAGAGTCCTTGGGGTGATATTCTCTATCGAGGCCTTCCCCCCAAGAACAAAGCTGAAGCCATTGCACAAGAATTCTATCCTTGCATGGTCCGTGGACCACAACCTGAAGATGCCGACCCATCATCATTGCTCTGGTGTCGTGACGATAATCTCTTCAAGCGCAACTTCCAATATGCAAAGGCTTCTGCAAAGGAAAACAAGAAGTCATGGGGATTAGACTTCAATCCTGGTCCCTCTCCTCCCCGTGATGATGGCACACTTGAAGCTGAAGAAAATAGAATTGGCCCCTTTTCAAACCTTGATGGCCTCATCTCATACGTCTTAGTACAAGGTGCCAAAGTGGATCATTCCGATAATGATGCTGATTCTGATGAAGCCCCAGCTCCTCCTCCAAGGCAGCAAAAGCCAAAGAAAATTAAGGATTCAACATCAGCTGCACCTCCAAAAGCTTCTCGTGTGAAGCCACTGGCCACTGCACCTCCTGAAGTCAGTGTGCAGTCTGAAGATCTTTCACGCATATCTAAGAAGACGGAGAAAAAAAAGAAAATCATCAAGAGTACTGATCATACATTGACTCCTGCTGCTATTCTGCGTGAAGAGCACATTGATCTGTCCAGCGATGACGATCTTGCAGATGATGCTCTTGAGCAACTGATCAAGAGCAAGGAAGAAGCTGAGATCTTCAACAACTTGCCTCTCTTTGACGTGGCCATCATCCATAACTTCATTGATGAATGGTTTGACACACCAAATCTCAGCTTTGATGATCTACAACTTCCAATTGGCCTCAGCGTCGCCTTCAATGGCGCCATTGCTTCTGAGTTAGCTATTGCTCAGCGCATCGTCGAACTAAAGCACAAGATTGACTATGAAAAGGCACAGTTCAAGAAGCATGTGGCCAATCTCAGTGTGCAAGATGTCAAGAACTTCAAGATCATGCTTCACGAGCTCAAAGAGGCATTTCACAAGAAGCATGAAGAAGCTAGAGGCTCTCGTGAGCGCATGAAAATCTGGCTGACAAGTGTGTGCTTGCCTACAATGAGGCTGAGAAGCGCAAGGCTCTTGGGCTTCCTGGCATCAACCCCGGGATGGCTGCAAAGAAGAAGAAGAAATTGACTGTCCAACCTGCACCTTCAAGGCAAGATGAACCTCGCATTGTCTTCCCAAGGAGCATGACTGGCTCGAAGCCTAAAGTCACGTCAATTGCTTCAAAACAGAAGAAGACGAGGGTTGTAGAGGCTGAAGCCATAAAAAGGAAAACCTCCAAAGCCTCTGATGCTGCTACCTCCATGAAGAAGCGCAAGATCAAGAAGAATCGGGCTGCTCCTGCAGAGCCCCTTGTTGTTGAACCCATCTCAGTGGTTCGTCCTGCATCTGCAACCCAAGAACTACGAATGACTATTCATGAGCCTGCTTCCACAGAGGCTCCTGAAGCTGAAGAGATTCCAGCAGTTGATCCCATCACTGCTGAAGACATTGGTCACCATGACAATGTTGAAGATGATGAAGTTCTTCCTCAAATTGAATACAATGTGGTATCATCGCCTGTTCATACGAACAGCGAAATCATCAGCATTGGTCGTCCTCTGACGCCAATTGCTCATGATGCATCATGGGTTGATCGCCCGCAACAACAAGACTCCCCCAGTACTCCCCAACAACAACAACAAGTCACAACATCCGTGCAAGTTGAAGAGGATGAGGACCTGCCTACTCCATCTCCAAAGGCGTCGCCTGTACTACAAAGTTCGCAAAGGACCAAGGCCTCAAGCCCCTCTTCCGAGCGTTCCATAAGGAGAAGTGCACCATCAACCTGTTGCACATCAAGTGTTTTCAGAAGCCACTCCAACTGTGAATGTCTCCGCGTCTAAAGCCCTAGCGGCTGAAGACAATCCGGCTGCATCAGCCGATGACGAACATCAAGAAGAACGTGTCCCTACTCCCCCCATTCCTGAAGAAGCTGTTCATGATGTGAACGTGTTTGTGCCTGACCCTCCAGCTCAGCAAGTGGAGGTTGAAAACCTTGAGGCTGCCACCACCAACACCAATGAAGCTAATGACATAGTCATGGCTGAAGCTAATGTGGAGCCTGTCCCAAGCACCGTACCAGAAGTCAATGCTGAAAATGCTCCTGAAGCTTCTGTTGTGCAGCCCGAAGCCACTGTTGCTGCCCCTGCTCCTGTTCCACCAGCAAGGCCCTATACAATTGAGCAAGCATACAACCATGGCGAGCTAATCACAGTAAGATGGCCCGTTCTGGTCCCTCCGCCTAATGTGTCCGGTCCTCAGTTTGACTATCATATTGAGCATAGGCCTCAGGTCCAGAAGCCAAAGCCAAGACTGCCAAGGTTTCCAGGTACTGCCACATCTGTCGGGTCCTTCAATGCAAATGGCTTCAAAAGCCACAACACATTCTTTGACAGCTCAAGAACCCCTACACAAGGCCAATAATATCATCAGATCGTTTCTAGAGTCATCAACAACAAAGCTATTACTCCTGTATTCTGTATGATCAAGGGTGCATTTTCCCTCATATGCGCCTCGACACTGAAGCCATTGCTGGACTGCCATGCTTAGAAGAAGCACTTGGCTGCTTTTATGATGCTGGTCTGCTCAGCTCTGTGACAGACAAAGAACATTGGAATGATGAACTTTTGCTTCAATTCTATGCTACCCTCCACATTCACGGATATAACAGAGATACAAAGACTTGGGTTCTCGAGTGGATGACAGGAAATGTTCATCATGAAGCCAAAGGTCTTGACATCATTGAGCTTATAGGCCTATCCACTCCCGGAGAGCTACATGAACTTGGTTGTCAAAACCACCGCAATGCACTGGAGAGCATCTTCCATAAGCCAGAACCAAACATGAGCCAGATGTTGAGCATGATGAAGCCTGTGCCACATGATGCTGAATACCCAAAGGAATTCTTTGTTGATGACCTTGAGTATCTGCCGCGCACCATATATCACATCATAAGGCGGACTCTGTGGCCGATCAAAGGACATTCATCAGATGCAAAACTTGAAGGAGCCATGAAGACATTGGTCTTTTACATCCTCAATGGCATCAACTTCAATGCACAAGATTTCTTCCTTCGGCAACTGGCTGCGTCTGGATCTGATCTGTTTGGCCTGAAGTTCTATGCTCCATGGGTCATGCGCCTCATCAAACTACACTCTGCTGTCAACTATCAACCCTCTGCTCGCAATCATGTGATCTTTCTACCAGAGGTTGATATGTCAGTTGAAGCCATATACCCTGAACCTGCCAACAAGCCTCTTAGTCTTCAAAATGCTGAACACCAAAGCTTCACTCAGCCTATTAAAGGAGTCCAAGTAGTAACTCGTGTCTATCCAATGGCTGGAAACACTCGTCTACCTCATCATGCACCAACTGAAGCTACAGAGAGCACAATTGCTCAAAGGCCTCGGAAGTGCTCTCGGGTCCTAAATGACCGAGAACTTCTTGTGGCCCTGCATCAGAAACAAGATAAGCATTATTTTGGATCAAGCGTCAGATGCAAAGCCTCTTGGTGGATGTAAATCGCATTCGAAACCTTGCCACCAAGAATGCATTTGTCACTCATGAAACTTGTCGGCGATCATGGAAGAGTTTGACCCTGCTTAGTGTTGAAGCAGATCTTCAAGACGATGACTTCACTGAGCGACTCAAGTTTGACTCCACTCCTCCACGGAATGCTATCTTACGTAGAACTCCATCTCTTGAAGACTCTGACTATTCTTCCTCCGCGGCAACTGTAAATGCCAATGTGATCGATGATGAACACGATGCAACTTCACCGCCACCTACTTCAGCACTCTTCGACACTGCACCAAGTTCGTCTGCACCGCCAACCAACAACGACAACCCTGCTGCTTCACCTACTCCTCAGGAGGACGAGTAGATGCTCTATGTCTTCAAAGCTTTTTGGTCATTACTGACAAAAGGGGGAGAAGCATATGAGTTGATAGTCTTCAAGCGGGTTCATAAGGGCGGTTGCTTTATATTTTTTCCTAGTGCTTACAACTCTTGCATTTGATACGGTTCGTTCTTTGAGTTGTAACACTTAAACTTGATGGTCTTCTGCTACTTATTTGCGTTTCCACGTGCGATGATAACTTCCGCACTTAGATCATTTTGAAGACGTCCATTTTTTATTATGCATGTCATTCTCATAGCTATATCATTTCATACATGATGAATTATCTCCATAAGTTGAAGAGGATCTCCACAAGTACAACCTGCCATGTGCATTTGCATTCCAAAAGCAAATTATATATATGCACATCTTTAGGGGGAGCCCTTGCCACTTATGAAGACAATACGCTATCCTTTACAATTTCACATACTTCTTTCCCGTTGAAAACTTCAACCAGTTTGTCATCAATCACCAAAAAGGGGGAGATTGTAAGTGCATCTAGTGCCACCCCTAGTTGGTTTTGGAGTATTGACGACAAAGTTGGTTGAGGGACTAATGCGTTTGTGAGAATTGCAGGATAACGCAGGAAGTGTCCCTCATTGATTCCGTTTCCTACCGGAGATGACCCCTAAAAATGTATGAAGACATTGAAGACAATGGTGGTGTGTGAAGATATTCACATTGAAGACTATGACATGAGAAGGCATTGAGTGAAGACTATGGAGCGCGTAGACTGAGTTGTTTCGTTGTCTCCTTTTCTTCTGTGTTGAGTCATAGGAACCACCGTACTGTTAAGTGGGGTCCAAGTGAACTAAGTCAGAGTGACTGTAGTGATTCTCAACCCAAATCCTATGTCTTCGACCGAAGACAATGAGAGCAAATCTTGTCCAGAGCTGGATGAGTCAGCTTTTCTTGTAGCCCAAGTAAAGTTGCCGTGTGTGTTTGAAATCTGACCGTTGGAACACGTGTCAGTTCCTTAGTGACCCAGGGTCATTTCGGACATATCAGGTCAGGTTGCCTTGTGGCTATAAATAGCCCACCCCTACACCATAAATTGGTGGCTGCTTAGAGTTAGTTTACGGCTTTTGTCGTTTTGAGAGCAACCCACCTCGAAGCCTTTGAGAGAGAAATCCTTGCGAGGACAAAGCCCAAACACCCAGAGCCAAAGAGTGTTAGGCATCACTGAAGTCTTTCTGTCTGTGTGACCTGAAGACTTATTACACTTGAGGACTGTGTATCCTCCAGCCGGTTAGGCGTCACATTCTAAGCATCCAAGAGTCATTGTGGATTGCCGGTGAACGAAGTCTGTGAAGGTTCGGTAGTCTACCTTGAAGACTTAGCAGAGTGATTCGGCGAGGACCGTGTGTCCTTAGCTCAAGGGGAATAAGGTGAAGATGTTTTCTACTGAGTTGAATCTCAGCCTCCCTAACCAGACGTACAGTTGTCACAGCAACTGGAACTGGTCCAACAAATCATGTGTCTTCAACAAGTGACTGGTTCTATCCCTCCCCTCCTTTACTTTGAGTTTGTCTTCGTGAACTCATTGCTTAGCTGTCTTATCTATTTGACTTCATTGCTTGACTACTATTGTTGATTGGATTCATACTATCTTCCATCCTGATCCTTACTACCTAGCTGCTATTAGTCTTCGTACGTTAACACTATTGCATACTTGACTATGGCTTGCTTGTTGTAGTTTATCTTCCGCTGCATATCAATTAGGTCATTTCTATTGTTTGTCTTCGAAACTTCCACGTTTTGAATACTTTGATAAAAATCGCCTATTCACCCCCCCTCTAGTTGATAACTAGCACTTTCAGTGCCGGATGCCCGGTGCTTCCTGAGGGACCAAATGTCCGGGCTGTTGGGGCCATCTTCGATGCATTCAGGAAGCCGGGGCCGGATGTCCGGGCGGGAGGCCGGATTTCCGGTGGGTGGCCGGATGTCCGGGCTGGAGGCCGGATGTCCGGTCGCTGTAGCCTTCTTCTTCAGGGGCTGGCTGTGTGGGTCTCCAGGGACCGGATGTCCGGGACCTTGGCCGGATGTCCGGTGCCTGGAAGCTTCTTTTGCCTTCTTCCATGGGCTGACTTCTTCCTCGGACTTGGGGTCTTGTCCATCTCCATGTGCATCCTCGCGAGGGTCCTCCTGGTACCTAATCATGCACAACATTCTAGATTGAGGTAGTAGCCATGTCTCGAGAGGGTCATATGATATATCACTAAGGAGAGAAGTCACCTCGGTCTCGAGAGCTTGAGCTCGTGCTCTTGTCATGGGTCCTCTTGGTGCTTGGTGAGGCGACGGAAGGTCCATGGGGATGACCGAAGGATGCTCCGCATCATCTCCCTCCCTTGTGAAAGATCCGACCTCGGATCAAAATCCTCATCACCATGGTACGGGGAGAGATCGGAGACGTTGGAGATGTCACTCACGTTTTACTTGTCGCGTGGGAGATCGATCTTGTAAGCATTGTTGTTGTAGCGTGCTAGCACCTTGAAGGGTCCGTCGGCTCAAGGGAGAAGCTCGGACTTGCGTTCGTTGGCGAAGCGGTCCTTGCGAAGGTGTAGCCCCACGAGGTCTCCAATGTTGAATATCATGGGATGCTTGTTGACGTTGAGCTTGGTCGCTAGTCGTTGTACTTGGCGCTCGATGGTGTGCCTTGTATCTTCATGCATCTTCATGATGCAGCTTGCACGGGCACTTGCGTCGAGGTTGGTGCGCTCTTGTAGAGGAAGAGGAAGAATGTCCAATGGTGACAATGGGTTGAAGCCGTAGATGACCTCGAAAGGGGACTTGCCAGTCATCGAATGTCTTGCATGGTTGTAGGCGTACTCGGCGATGGGTAGACATGCCTCCCACTCCTTGATGTTCTTCTTGATCAACACGCGAAGTAGATTGGAGAGTGTATGGTTCGTCACCTCCGTTTGGCCGTCGGTTTGAGGATGGTATGCCGAAGAGAACAATAGCTTGATTCTGAGCTTGGTGCATAGGGTCTTCCAAAAGTAACTCAAGAACTTGACGTCGCGGTCCGAGACAACCGTCTTTGGCACTCCATGAAGTCGCAAGATTTCCCTACAAAAGAGATTGGCAATATGTGAAGCATCGTTTATCTTGTTGCAAGGAATGAAATGTGCCATCTTAGAAAATCGGTCCACAACAACAAAGACGGAATTCTTGCCATTTTGAGTTCTAGGCAAACCAAGTAGAAAATCCATGCTAATGTCTTCCCAAGGTTGATAAGGAATAGGAAGTGGCATGTAAAGACCATGGGATTGAGCTTTAGACTTAGCTTTGCGACATGTAGAGCAACGGTTGGTGAGGCGTGAGACCTCACGGAACATCTTGGGCCAAAATTAGTTCTTGGAGAGCATGGCGAATGTCTTGTCGCGTCCTAAGTGTCACATGAGTCCGCCTCCATGAGCCTCTTGCAAAAGTAGCAAACGAAGAGAAGACTCGGGAATGCAAAGTTTGTTAGCTCTCATAAGATAATCATCCTTTATTAAGTATTGTTCCCAAGACGTGTGCGTCAAACACTTAGCATAAGGAGTAGAAAAAGAAGGATCATGCTCATACAAGTCTTTTATATGCTCAAAACCAATAACATTCAACTCTAGTGTAGTGACAAGCGTGCATATGTGTGAAAGTGCATCCGCAACAACATTTTCTTTACCCTTAATGTACTTGATCACATAAGGAAAAGATTCAATAAATTCACTCCATTTGGCATGACGCTTGTTCAACTTAGTTTGACCTTTTAAGTACTTAAGCATTTCGTGATTGGTGTGTATGACAAACTCATGAGGTCTAAGATAATGTTCCCAAACATGTAGCACACACACTAAAGCATATAATTCTTTGTCATAGATGGGATAGTTAAATTGAGCACCGGAGAGTTTTTCACTAAAATATGCAATGGCTCATTTTTCTTGCATTAAAACTCCGCCAATTCCGGTACCACTTGCATCACAATGAACCTCAAAAGTTTTGTCAAAGTTGGGCAAAGCAAGAATCGGAGCATGAGTAAGCAAAGACTTGAGCTCATCAAAAGCGGTGGATTGCAAAGACAAAAGGAGCATTCTTCTTACTCAAGGCATGCAAAGGAGCGACAATTGTTCTAAAGTTTTTCACAAAGCGGCGATAAAATCCTGCTAGACCAAGAAAACTACGCACTTGTTGCAAATTGGTGGGTTGGGGCCAAGTTTTAATTGCCTCAATCTTAGTTTCATCAACATGGACACCGTTGGAAGAGACAACAAAACCCAAGAAAACCACTTTGTCAACGCCAAACGTGCATTTTTTCAAGTTTGCATAAAGGCTTTCCTTGCGAAGGGTTTTCAAAACAAATTTAACATGATTAATATGCTCTTTCATGGTTTTGCTAAACACAAGAATATCATCAAAGTAAACCACAACAAATACTCCAATATAAGGTCGAAGCACATGATGCATAAGACGCACGAAAGTACTGGGAGCTTCCGATAAACCCATAGGCATGACTAACCACTCATATAGGCCAAATTTGGTTTTGAAAGCAGTTTTCCATTCATCACCCTCTTGTATGCGGATTTGATAATAGCCACTTTTAAGATCAATTTTTGAGAAAAAGTTGGCTCCGCTAAGCTCATCAAGCATATCATCTAAGCGAGGAATGGGATGCCTATAGCGAATGGTAATAGCATTTATAGGTCTACAATCGGAACACAAGCGGAAACTTCCATCGGGCTTAGGCACAAGTATAACGGGAACGACACAAGGGCTTAAGCTTTCACGTACATGACCATTATCGATGAGTTGTTGTACTTGCAGTTGAATCTCCTTGGTTTCTTCAGGATTGACACGGTATGGAGCTTTGTTTGGAAGTGGTGCTCCGGGGATGAGGTCGATTCGATGCTCAATGCCTCGTAGTGGAGGTAGACCCGAAGGTAGCTCATCGGGGAAAACATCTTGGAATTCCTGCAAAAGAGATTGAAACACTAAAGGTAGCTCGTGAGAAGTGTTAGTTTTTGGCTCTCCATCTTTGCACACAAGGACAAAGTGCATCACACTCGATGGGTTCTCACACACTTCTCTCATCTCACTTTTGGTGGCAAATAGGATGAGGTTTTTCTCTCTAGGCGAAGAGTCGCTCAAATTTGGCTTGTGGCTCTCACTCACTTTTGGGTGGATCACTTTCTCACTCTTCTCTCCATGATGGGTGGCTTGCTTGTCCGCTCTCACTTGATTAGGAGACATAGGTCGTAGCACATATTCCTTCCCTTTCATCTTGAAGCTATAGTGATTGGTACGCCCATTGTGGATGACACCACAGTCGAATTGCCATGGTCGACCAAGGAGGAGGTGGCAAACAGTCATTGGGACCACATCACACTCCAAAGTGTCTTCATAAGCACCAATTTTGAAGGATACTTGGACCATATGCTCGACTCGTATAGTGCCGGATTCACTTAGCCATTGAACCTTGTAGGGGTGCGGGTGCTTCCTCTTGACCAATTGAAGCTTGGAGCATAGTTCTTCACTTGCCAACTTGTGGCAAATACCTTGATCGATGATGACCTTGACAGACCTTCCATTGGTGCCGGCCTTTGTGTGGAAGATGTGGCATCGTTGGTCTTCTTCTTGTTGATGTTGAAGAGTCAAGACTTTGAAGACAACGAGAGCGGGGCTCGAATCCTCATCACAAAAGACTTGATCATCTTCATCCTCATTCACGCGCCGGTGCATGGCCACTTTCTCAAGGGCTTACATCTCCTCTTCACTCATGGAGTCATATGTACCATCGTTGTTGAGGATCATGGTGCGCTTGTTCATGCATTGGAAGGACTTATGGCCTCGGCCGCCGCAAGTGAAACACTTGAAGGAGCTTCTTTTGATGGTCTCATCGGTCGGAGTAGATGATGAAGCATGCGGCTTGAAGTTGCTTGTAGTAGGAGGAAGACGACTTGAACTTGCCGAAGTTTTCTTGTAACTTGACTTGTCGTCATTGCTTGGAGAAGGCTTGGTTGATGTAGATGTTGGAGGAGTCGTTGAAGCTCGGTTGTTGGAGAAACCGTAGGTCTTGGATGAGTACTTGGCGTACTTGAGGTCATCTTGCACTTGACGTTCGGCCTTGGTAGCTTGATGTACGAGCTCAATGAGGTTGGAGTATGGTTGGAAGTCGGCAATCTTCTTGATGGGATGATTGTGTCCATTCAAGAAACGTGCCATAGTTTGCTCATCATCTTCCGTGACATTGGCTCAAATCATGGCTATCTCCATTTCCTTGTAGTATTCTTCAACGCTCTTTGTTCCTTGCTTGAGGAGTTGTAGCTTCTTGAAGAGATCGTGGTTGTAGTAGGTTGGCACAAAGCATGCTCGCATGACATCCTTCATTTGAGCCCAAGTGGTGATTGGTGGTTCACCTCTTGCTTGACGTCATTCAAGGACTTGTTCCCACCATATGAGCACATAGTTTTGGAACTCAAGTGATGCCATAGCGATCTTCTTCTCTTCCTCATAGTTATGCAAACGAAAGATTTTGTTGACCTTCAATGCCCATGAGAGGTACTCTTCGAGATCATTGCTTCCATTGAACTTGGGCATTGTGAACTTGAGCTTGCCATAGCGTTGTTCTTCATTGTGTTGTTGGCGATGGTGATGATGACGTCCTTGACGTGGAGGATAGTCATCCTCATGTTGCTCTGGGCACGGAGGAAGTCCATGATCAACTTGCTCTTGTTGAACTTGAGGTTGAGGTAGAGCTTGACGAGCTTGTGGATGAGCTTGTGGAGCTTGACGTTGCACACGCGGTTGATAGTTCCTCTCTTGGATTTCTTCGCAAATAGCTTATTCTTGATTGCACCGCTCGCTATTGCGGTTGGCGATGGCTCGACTTGATTCTTGAAGGGCATGTTGCGCCTCAAGAGCTTGCGCTTCACATTGTTGTTGTTGAAGACGTTGAGCCTCGGCGTCTTGTTCCTCTTGGTGTAGACGTGCTCGTTCTTCTTCTTGGCATCATAGTCGTTGTCGTTCTTGGGCTTGAGCAAAAGCAACTTGGTGTGGTGGAGGTTGAAGTTGATGCTCATCGACTAGCTCATGTGAATGTTTGTCATGTAGCGGGTTGCGAGACGCATGACGGTCTTGACGCGCTGCTCGTTGAAGAGTGTTCGATGACGGTGTACTTGAGTCGGAGAAGGTGTCGTCGGAGTGTCGACTCGAGCGACTCCGTCTTGAGGATGAAGAAGTGGAAGGACGCCGGTTCCTCATGAAGGCGCGTATCTCATCCATTCTTGCATCATTCTCTTGCTTTTGAGCGTCGAATTTGTTGTCGAAGTAGTCCCTCATTACTTGTTGTTCTTGGTGCAATGCCTTTTGAGCTCCAAATAGGTGGCTCTTGGTGACAAATGATGTCATGTCGTCGTCATTCTCGATGAGAGGTGGACTGGTAGAAGAACTTGGCCTATCCATCATTCCAAGCAAAATGTAAGTGGTAGAAGGAAAAGAATGTGTACCAAATGTACCTTGACCGAAGTTGAAGATGAATCAAGTTCACTCAAATGCGGACAATGAAATAGCACTGTTGGTACCAATTCTTGTCGGTTCTCATACCTACACACGTAAAAGCTTATGGTGGAGCTTGGTTAGGATGGTGGCACAAAATTTGATGCAATAGTAAGTGAGCTTCAATAATGTTGGAAAAGATTCACAAATTTGAAAATGCAACAAGTAGACCAAGCAAGTATGGGTACACGGAAACACACACGCATATAGATAAATGGGATTGTGCAATCCAAAAGTGAGCCAAAATGTGGAAACCAAGAAAATGCTCTTGTTGCACAATACTAGAGAGACGCTAGCACGATTGCATAATAGGAGGATACGCAAACTTGTGCACAACCTAGAAGGCAAAAATGCAACTATATCTATCCCAAGTATGCTATATGTATGATGTTTTGGTGCTATGATCCAAGATGATCGGATATGACAATCTTAATGTTGTATGATGCTATGGTTCTTGCTTATAAGCTCTTTGCTTATCTTTCCTCTTTGCTTAAAAGCTTGGGTGGCTCTTTCACTTTTGAGCTCTTTTCTTATGCAAAACTTCATGAACCAAGATAGAAATTGTGTATGCGATGACAACTTTGTGACACACAAGTTGATCTCAAGATATGCACCACTATTGTATGGTATGTATGCTATGGAGTATGATCACTAATGTGCACAAGTCATGTTGCCTGCAATACTCAACGGCTAGTCTTGATGGGTAAGCTACGCAAAAGATGGGCTATGATAGCTATCAATGCAATTGCGAGGTATGACAAAGATGTCGTCGAAGTTACTGTCCTTGGCGATGATGACTAGTCGATGTAGATGAGCGGTGGTGATGATGAAGTCGGACCGTACCTAGATAGCCGAAACACAATAGGATACGGGAAACCACAACCCAAACTATCAAAGACCAAAACATGTCAAAATCGACATAGGAGGTAGCGGTGATCGGTGGTGGTGTTTGTGGTAAGTGGTATGGGTATGCGGAAGTAGCCATGGGCTCCGGGCAAAATTGGACGAAATTATGGTGGCAAATGGGCTTGGGGGGGTCGAGTTGCAGCTGCCAGGGGCTGGATGTCCGGGCCAGCTGCCGGATGTCCGGTACGCCGGATGTCCGATGGACACGGCGGATGTCCAGGCTCCTGGATCGGGGACGAACTCGACGAACTCCATGGGAAAATCGCAACTCCGGGGCAAAATTCGGACGGATCGGTGGATGGAAAAGGGTGGGGAGGGTGGGGAAAGCTAGATCCACACGTAGCAACACAAATCCATGGACCAAATCCAACAAAATCTCAACTCACCAAGAAATCACAAAAAAAATTGGGGCTATTTTTGGTGGGGATTTTCGGATTTAGGACGAAAACAACAAAATCAAGCTAGAAAACACGGGGTAGGGGCTCCAAAAACGTGATCAACGTGGCTCTGATACCAAGATGATGTAGGGCGGAACCCTATGGTGACGATCTTTCATGTTTGGAGTGGATCCTATGGGGAATCATGAAGAACACGCGGAAGCACAAAGGGGAAACACGGGGAAAACAAGAGAGAATCACTAAACCGACATAGAATTAATCACACAAGTGCTAGATCACCGAACACAATGAGATACACGGGAACCAAAATCAACAAAGGTAAGGATACAAAGGAACAGTTCTTCTCCGTGAGGAGGTCTTGAATCTGCGAGGGGATCTTCCCACGAGGGGGTCTTGAATCCGATAGGATCTTCTCCGAGGAGGCCGCGGTCTCTCACGAGGAGGAGATCCGATGGATGGGCGAAGCTCTATCTCTAACTTGAGCTAAATCAACGCTCACCCTAAAACGTACGGGAGGAGGGAGTATTTATAGTCAGAGGGTCGAAGGGGTACATGGGCCACTGCTCAGAGAGCTGCGCGCAGGCAGGGGCGCCGGATGTCCGGTCGTCGGGCCGGATGTCCGGTGGATCACGAGGGACCGGATGTCCGGGCTAGAGGTGCCGGATGTCTGGTGCTTCCTGAGGGACCGGATGTCCGGTGGTTCTGGCGGATGTCCGGGCTATTGGGGCCATCTTCGATGCATTCGGGAAGCCGGGGCCGGATGTCCGGGCGGGAGGCCGGATTTCCGGTGGGTGGCCGGATGTCTGGGCTAGAGGTCAGATGTCCGGTCGTTGTAGCCTTCTTCTTCAGGGGCTGGCTGTGTGGGTCTCCAGGGACCGGCTGTCCGGGACCTTGGCCGGATGTCCGGTGCCTGGAAGCTTCTTTTGCCTTCTTCCATGGGCTCACTTCTTCCTCGGACTTGGGGTCTTGTCGATCTCCATGTGCATCCTCGTGAGGGTCCTCCTGGTACCTAATCATGCACAACATTCTGGATTGAGGTTGTAGCCATGTCTCGAGAGGGTCATATGATATATCACTAAGGAGAGAAGTCACCTCGGTCTCGAGAGATCGAGCTCGTGCTCTTGTCATGGGTCCTCTTGGTGCTTGGTGAGGCGACGGAATGTCCATGGGGATGACCGAAGGATGCTCCGCTGTCACATCCCTAGTTCTGGTCTGCTCTGGGTTAGCTAGTCTTGTGTTGCATCATGTTTAAATTTCTCTTAAACCTGAAATGCGGATTGTTCAAACCCTAGCACCAGATCAAATCATATAGGTTCAACCTAAAATAATCTTCAATGAACCCAAAATGCCTTTGGAAATGTTCATGATTTTTGATAAAGGTGAAAACCTCTACCAAATATGATGAGCATATTTATTGGCCATTTATGGATTTTCGAATTAACCCATATTATATTTGAATTGGGGCATTTAAATTCTATAAATATTTTAAATGCTCTAATAAATTCTGTGAATAGTTGAGGGCTGTTGGGAATAATCGAGTATGTGCCCACAATTTATTTCAGGATTTTATTAAGTGATTTAGTATTTACTGAATCCAATATAACAAAGACAGAAAATAGAAAACATTAAATAAAAGAGAGAGAGAGAGAGGACTAACCTGGGCTTATCTCACGTGTCCTACTCCTGTAGTAGAGGGCCAGCCCACCTGGCTCGGTGCTAGTCATCCCTAACCTCTGCGAGCAGGGAGAGGCGGGACAGCGCACACGCGCGCGAGGCGCCACGCTCCTCCCTGCTCGCCTGCCTCACCAAGGCGCCTCGAAGCCCCTCCTCGGCACCGCTCTGGACCCCCTAGACCCCCTCTGCTTCTCCCTTGCTCTCTGGATCTCTCTTCCCCTTGCTCCTCTGCTTTCTTCCCCGAGCGGAGCTCGCCGTCGCTGCTCGTCACCACCACGGCCACAACTACCCCCACACCTCTCCAAATAGTCCAAAAGCTCCGCGCCATAGCCCTCATCCTCCCTGCCAAGCCGGGCGTCTCCTGATGCCCTGTGGAGCCTCCATCGCCGTCGTCTTCAACCTCCAGCACCGGAGATCGCCGTCGCCGTTCTGCCCGCGTTGGACCTTCCCCGAGCTCGCTGACGCCTCCTCCGGATCCTGTGTGAGCACCACCATCGTTTCCTCCTCTTCGTTTCCTCGTTCACGCGCCGTAGCTAAGTTAGCCGCCGAGGCCAAGACCTCACCGCCGCCGGCCATGTCGCCGTCGTCGCTCTAGCCACCGCAGCTCCCGCTCGCGTATACCACCGAGCTCATAAGCCTCCCAGAAGGCCAATACCGCCGCCCAAAGCTCCTGTCGTGCATCGCAGCACCCCGCGCGCACCTGGCCGTGCTCCGGCCGCCGCCCCGAGCTCGTTTTTGGCGAGATCAGGCCACCCTAGCTTCCCCCCTTTGCTCCACCAGATGCGCGCAAACACCAGCTCAATGTAGGGCTAAACCGCGTCGCAAACAGCCGCCTGTAGCGCGAGCCCGAGCAACTCCGGCGAGCCTCTGCCGCGAGATATGGTCGTCGCTGGCCAAAGTCCGGCGATGATGACGTGGCTCCATCATTAGCGCTAATCATCGCATCACTAAACCACCCTGAGACACTGACAGTGGGCCCGAACGCCCATTTAGGTTAGCCTAATTCTCTGTTTAGATTAGTGCTTAGCATGTGGCCCCACGTGTTAGCTTGACTTTGACTTAGTCAACGTTGACTGGGCCCACCTGTCGGCGACCTAACTAGCCCTGGGTCACTGACCAGTGGACCCCACTGGCCAGGTTTGACCTGGACCGCCCCTGTTGACTTGATGATATCACAGTGACGTCATGCTGACGCATAAAGCATTTACTGGATTTATTCTTATATAGGAAATTCCAGAAAATGGTCAAAACTTCTAAAATTCATAGAAAATCAACCGTAACTCCAAATGAAATAAATTATATATGAAAAATGATCAGAAAAATCCAATCTATCCGTATGTACCATTTTCATGCATGTTAGAAGAACTTATCACTACTGTTTAGGACAAATGAAAGGAATGGCATTTAAATAACCACATGTGGAGTTTGAATTTGAATCTTTGATTCAAATCAACTTCATTTAACTTGTTGCTAGTTGCATTATCTCAAACCACATCATATTGCCATGTCATGATCATGCATCATATTGTGCATTGCATTGATGGTGTTTCCTTCTGTGTTGCCGGTATTTGTCCCCTCTCGATAGACGTGATACCGACGATGTGATCAATGACACCCATGAAGAAATATACTATCTTCAGAAGTGCCAGGCAAGCAAAACCCCCTTGTTCATTCCGATACAATCCCACTCTCTTGCTCCTACTCTCTTTTACTGCATTAGGACAATAATGATTCAACTGTTACATGCTGCGGTAGTTGAACCCCTTTCCTCTACATGACCTGTCATTGCCACAGTAAATAGATGAAACCCACTAGCATGAGTAGGAGTTGTTTGAGACCTGATGTGCCTACTCATTCATGCTTGTTTGTCATGCCCGCTACTGCTTAGAGTTGAGTCAGGTCTGATTCATCGGGGATGAATCAGAGGTGTGTGAACATGTCCTACTGTGTGTGAGCTAAGTGTGTGAACACGATTTTGTAAAGGTAGCAGTGAGAGGCCATGTAGGAGTACATGGTGGGTTGTCTCATTGAAACCGTCCTCAGGAACTGAGTTCTGTGTTTGTGATCCATGAACAGTTACTACCACACATTAGGTTCCGGTAACTCGACCCCTCTCGACTTATTCATCAACATGATCTCTGTCCAGGAGTTGCAACTAGTTTCTGGTGTTTGTAGGTTGTGTTAGTAGTCTACCAAGTGGCACCCGGTAAGGTGGGCTTGGGACAGACTAGGCACCATGGCACGGTGTACCAAGCGTAGATCCACCCGTCGAGGTGGGCTTGGGAACCCTGCACACATCGTTTGGGGCCGTGAGCGACACCCCAGCCAGATCTCCTTGCGGATGGAACCCGAATAGGCGATAAACCTGGACGAGAGACTTGTGTAGTTAGTCAGGTCGTGGCCGACACCCTCGCTGGGCTTCCGCTTGAAGGTTGTCGAGTACATGTCGTGTAAACGGCGGTAAGTGGTGAGAGCGTGTGTGAAGAAGTACACCCCTGCAGGGTTAACATCATCTATTCGAATAGCCGTGTCCGCGGTAAAGGACTTCTGGGTTGCCTGTAAAGTTCATAGACAAGTGAAAGTGGATACTCTAAAATACGCAACATAAGCATGAGTGCTATGGATGGCGTTCTCGTAGGGAGACGAGAGCAGATCCATAGTGGTGTATTGATATAGTGAATATGTGGACTCGTGTGCGCCACCTCAAAAGAGTTACTTGCAGTCGTAGTTTAGGATAGCCACCGATTCAAAGCTGGCTTGCTGCAGTTAAACCCCACCATCTCCTTGTTGATAATGATGCATATGTAGTTAGATCTGATGTAAGTCTTGCTGGGTACATTTGTACTCACGTTGCTTAATTTATGTTTTTGCAGAGAGACTTCAGTCTCGCTAGTAGTTCCACATGGACTTCGACGTTTAGCTTGTTACCTCAGTTACGATCTTGTGCCCTCGGCAGGATCTGGTAGATAGTCAGGCTTCTCAGCCTTTTTCATTTGTAGATGTCTGTACTCAAACATGTTAAGCTTCCGCTTGTGCTTTGACTTGTATGCTCTGAATGTTGGGTCGTGAGACCCATGTTTGTAATATCTCGCTCCTCGGAGCCCATTGAATAAAATACTTGAGTCGTAGAGTCATGTTGTGATGCCATATTGTATTTGCACATATCGAGCATATTGTGTGTATGTTATTGAAATGCTTGGTATGTGTGGGATCTGACTATCTAGTTGTTTATCCTTGGTAGCCTCTCTTACCGGGAAATGTCTCCTAGTGCTTCCACTGAGCCCTGTTAGCTTGCTACTATTCTGCAACACTTAGGCTGGCCGGCATGTGTCCTTCTTCGTTCCTGTGTCTGTCCCTTCGGGGAAATGTCACGCGGTGTCTACCGGAGTCCTGTTAGCCTGCTACAGCCCGGTTTACCGGAGTCCTGCTAGCCCAGTTGCTACAGCCCGGATTCACTCGCTGATGACCGACACGTTCATTGTTGGGTCATGTATGCCTGTCCCTGTAAGTTAGTGCCACTTTGGGTGCACGACTAGCCATGTCATCTCGGGTTCTTTGTTATATGGATGCTAGTGGCACTATCATATACGCGAGCCAAAAGGCGCAAACGGTCCCGGGCCAGGTAAGGTGGCACCCGTGGGAATACCGTGTGTGAGGCCGCAAAGTGATATGATGTGTTACCTGCTAGATCGGTGTGACTTAGGATCGGGGTCCCGACAGTTTTGGTATCAGAGCTTGACTGCCTGTAGGTTTACCAAGCCAAACTGGTCGAAGTCGAGTCTGGAAATTCTTTAGTTATATAAGGGAATTAATTGTGGGATGGAACGTAAGGCTCTTTTTACTCCTTATACCTCATGCCCTTTGATCCGAGTCATCCTATTTTTCCGACGGGGTTAAGAAACTAGGCTTTCTCATCTCCCTATTAGGTTCACGTGTTACTAATCCGTAGAATCTTAGGATTGTTGGTTTCAGGCCTTAGTTCAATTTCTACTATTTTAGTATGTTGTCAGCTAAACCAGAACCTTGATATGATGTTGTTAAGTGACTATGCCAAACCTTGTGAATGTCTCAAATCTTTTTCTGAGCATTTACAGCCGTTATGTTGTCCGAGTCATCCCAGGTTTCTAAATAGTCTGATGCATTTGCAAATCACTTCTTTCTATTCTCGATGTCCTTTTGGGTCAGATTAACCACACTACCCAGTGTGTTGAGGTACTTCATTTCCTCGATATATAAGTTGGAGCTATTATTATGACCCTAGGTGTCTTAGTTAACCACCTTGTAATCTAGCCATGATTTGTGTCCCAGTGTGATGATTCTGGCCTTTATTCCTGAAAGCATCATGTAATGCCATTTAGTTAGTAGGCATTCTACTTTTGAGTTTTGAACCCGAGATTCACCCTACTTACTTCATGTTGATAGTAATTGCTAGTGCCTTTAGGATATTAGTAACCTTTGTGATAGTCCTCGAGGTCCGTGGTATTCCCTTCTTCCAAATATCATGAACCATTTTGGCAGAAGTTCCTTGAACCAAGAGATCATGACAAGACTGCTCTTGATGGGTTCTCCATTCTATTTTGTGGCTCTGCCAGTTCAACCTTTCTGCATGGGTTATCCGGAAGAAACCTATTGAACTTGGTTCGACATTCTAATCCATGCATCCACAACTCAGAAAATCGTATGTTCTTTTGAGTTGTCCCCCGTAGTTATCTTCTGACCTTCGTCTATCAATTGATAGTCAAGAGTATGCGTGCATTCGTTCGTCGGTGCCTGTCATTCTTGTGGTCCGTCAAGCCATTCTAGTTCAGAATGACTAGGAGAAACAAACTCCAGTACCTCATCCATTTCTAGGATTGGGTCAAAGCAGTTGTATTCCACAGATCAAATGCAATCAATATATTGGTCTGTTCCACCTTGGAGTGTTACCCTCTTTACGTCGGTATTGTCATGAGAATTGCACCATCTCTTGTGAATTCTTGACGTAGTGATACTTCTCTCCATCCTTATTCATTCCTCGGTTCCGTGTTGTTGCAGCCGGAGTGCCGACAAGTGAATCGTGATGTGTGAACTCAATACTCCTAGCAACTCTGTTGCTTGGTAGTTAAATGGACAATAACCTCATTCTTAGCATGTTGATTTTTGAATCATCGCCCTAAGGTTGATCGTGCTACCTAGTCCTGATTCCGGGTGCACTCCTCGATCAGTGAGTCAGGATCGTATCGGTTCCTCGCTCCTTTGATCATATCGTCTTGCCATGAAAAGCAAGATTGATCTCGAGCTTAGTAACATACCGGTGGTTCGTGATTTTCTAAATATGTTCTCGGAAGTGTTACCAGGTTGTCACCTGACTGCTATGTTGAGTTCGTGATCATGTTGGTTTCTTGTAAACCACCCCCTTCTCCAGGGATCTGTGTTGGGTACCTTTGAGCTAGTTGGTTAAGATGAACAACAAATTGGAGAGTTGGAAGATGGAAGCTTGTCCGATTTAGTTCATTTTAAGGGATATCTTGTATGTGTTTTGAAGAAGGATGGTGTTTCCATCGATTGACCTCGTGATCAGTTAATGGACATATCAACTTATCCAATCTTTGATTTGAGTATGGATTATCGTAAAATCAAATCAGAACCAACGATATTCATAATGTTGTCTTACTCGTGGTTGATCCCTTGAGCATACACCATTATATCTTTTGGTCTGACCAATACTATCACCGTGTTCACTTAATTGTGGAATTCCATTTATATGGAAACTGGATGAATTGTTGTTGAGCCCATCGACAACATCCTTATCTTGTCCATGATTCATGTTGAACATTAAGCTAGTGTTGGAAAAACTTTTGAAAGCATTTGTTCATGCTAGCTCATGAAGCATATGTTCGGATGAAAGAAGTGGCTCTCTCTAACTCATGTGCATCTGGTGCAAGCTGCCACCGTGGGTTCGAGAAAGTTAGTTTTGCTTCCTCTGGAATCGTCCCAAGTTAGTCACGCATGTGCGAAGTACTCTATGGTTTGATAGGTTGGCCGCCTCCATTCCATATGTGTTTCCTAGCACACCAAGCCACTGATTGACTTGTTCAAGGAGAAGAAGTTTCTTCATAAGAGCTAATCATATGACTTATGTAAGGACTTCAATATCCCCAATGATGGTTCCCAACCAGAACTCGGTAGTGTTTTATCATAAGACTACTATGTGGTCATGTTTGTCTTGGACATCATGTTCACATGCATGTAGCAGAACCAGCTCATGTTTTGGAGCTTGCTATCGTAGTTCATCTCCCAAGAATATCGCAACGTCATCTCGTCGACTTGTGTTGCAACCTTTCTTTTCTAGACATGTTGTCTGGAATATCCTGACAACAACCAGATCTGAATCTCAGGCAGATATGATGGTTGGAACTGTTCCAAGAACCATCATATTGGTCTCTCTGTAACCGGTAAAGTGGATGTCGTGGCGAACACACCCAACCGGAAGACCTATTATTGTAGTATCTTGATTGACGAAGTTGGTCACATCCCCATAAGGATCTTGCAGGATCTACTCCAGTAGTTACTCCTTATGGATTCTTGCGCTCCCGAAGTCCGACCTTTTACATTATGTCCTAGTTATCAAACCATATCTATAAATGGGTTGCGATAGCACATCAAGGAGAACATTAGAAGTAGAGTGCTAGATGTCTCTCGGTCGATCATCCAGATTTTGTTCCTTGGCCTGGCTAAGGTGAAATCTAAGATGGTGTTATCTTCTTTGCATCTGCATCTCTTCCACCGGTATTCATTATGGTAGTTCGTTGTGTTGCCAGGATCCTTGACACGGATATTGGTAAAACCTTGATGGATATGGAAATGCTCAAGTTCTTGAGATCACGCACAAGTGCTAGGTGTTATCATCGGCACTAACTGGGATTGCTCTCAGTTTCCTCGGTTATGCTATAACTTTTCAAACAAGTGGACTCACTATCTACTGTTGAGCTTCTCCCCAGTTACTAAAATCCTCCCTTGTGTTGTTTTCAACAAGGTAATCCACATCATCCATTCTAATCCGGGTATGCCATTCTACCGAACCCCTCCAAACGATCGCTCGAGATTTGCCCTAGGCTGGTATAGAGAGTCTCAATGATCTCTATATCAAAGGTAATTCCTTTGGCCACTTAAGGTAATAATCTACGAATCACCCTCCTCCAGGATGTCCCACTGTGGCATCATGGCAACTCAACTCCTCGCTACATTGACAACCGTTCACGACCTTCTTAGGTGTGGAATTATTGCCTACCTAGTGGACCCTTGTCATCTGTTCCACTCCATTACTTTGGATGTGTGCTTCATGTCTCAGCTCGAGAGGTGTTGCTATGTCTTACTCCGCGAGTTGATCCTGAGTTGCTTGATCTCCGAGAAGATCAATTCTTCTAGAGTTTTCCTTTCCTCTTCTTGTCATGCTAGTTGGAGTTCTCAGAGGAAGACATCGAGTCAAAGATGGTGATTGAATCAACGCCCCTATGAAGTGCAACCTGGATCGTGAAGATTGTGTTAGTTTGCGTTCCCCCTTCATCTTACCCTACGCTTGAATCTCGGGACGAGATTCTTGTTTAGTGGGGGCGAGTTGTCACATCCCTATTTCTGGTCTGCTCTGGGTTAGCTAGTCTTGTGTTGCATCATGTTTAAATTTCTCTTAAAGCTGAAATGGGGATTGTTCAAACCCTAGCACCAGATCAAATCAAATAGGTTCAACCTAAAATAATCTTCAATGAACCCAAAATGCCTTTGGAAATGTTCATGATTTTTGATAAAGGTGAAAACCTCTGCCAAAAATGATGAGCATATTTCTTTGCCATTTATGGATTTTTGAATTAACCCATATTATATTTGAATTGGGGCAATTAAATTCTATAAATATTTTAAATGCTCTAATAAATTCTGAGAATAGTTGAGGGCTATTGGGAATAATCCAGTATGTGCCCACAATTTATTTCAGGATTTTATTAAGTGATTTAGTATTTTACTGAATCCAATATAACAAAGACAGAAAATAGAAAACATTAAATAAAAGAGAGAGAGAGAGAGGACTAACCTGGGCTTACCTCACGTGTCCTGCTCCTGTAGCAGAGGGCCAGCCCACCTAGCTCTGTGCCAGTCATCCCTAACCTCTGCCAGCAGGCAGAGGCGGGACAATGCACGCGCACGCGAGGCGCCACGCCTCCTCCCTGCTCGCCTACCTCACCAAGGCGCCTCGAAGCCCCTCCTCGGCGCCGCTCTGGACCCCCTAGACCCCCTCAGCTTCTCGCTCGCTCTCTGGATCTCTCTTCCCCTTGCTCCTCTGCTTTCTTCCCCGAGCGGAGCTCGCCGTCTCTGCTCGTCACCACCACGGCCACAGCTACCCCCACGCCTCTCCGAAGAGTCCAAAAGCTCCGCGCCGTAGCCCTCGTCCTCCCTGCAAAGCCAGGCGTCTCCGGACGCCCTGTGGAGCCTCCATCGCCGTCGTCTTCAACCTCCAGCACCGGAGATCGCCGTCGCCGTTCTGCCCGCATTGGACCTTCCCCGAGCTCGCTGACGCCTCCTCTGGATCCTCTATGAGCACCACCATCATTTCCCGCTCTTCGTTTCGTCGTTCGCGCACCGTAGCTAAGTTAGCCGCCGAGGCCGAGACCTCACCGCCGCCGGCCATGTCGCCGTCGTCGCTCTAGCCACCGCAGATCCCGCCCGCGTATACCACCGAGCTCATAAGCCTCCCAGAAGGCCAATACCGCCGCCCGAAGCTCCTGTCGTGCATCGCAGCACCCCGCGCGCACCTGGTCGTGCTCCGGCTGCCGCCCCGAGCTCGTTTCCGGCGAGCTCAGGCCACCCTAGCCTCCCCCTTTGCTCCACCAGATGCGCGCAAACACCAGCTCGCTGTAGGGCTAAACCACGTCGCAAACAGCCGCCTGTAGCGCAAGCCCGAGCAACTCCGGCGAGCCTCTTCCGCGAGATATGGTCGTCGCCGGCCAAAGTCCGGCGATGATGACGTGGCTCCATCATTAGTGCTAATCACCGCATCACTAAACCACCCTGAGACACTAACAGTGGGCCCGTATGCCCATTTAGGTTAGCCTAATTCTCTGTTTAGATTAGTGCTAAGCATGTGGCCCCACGTGTCAGCTTGACTTTGACTTAGTCAACGTTGACTGGGCCCACCTGTTGGCGACCTAACTAGCCCTGGGTCACTGACCAGTGGACCCCATTGGCCAGGTTTGACCTGGACCGCCCCTGTTGACTTGATGATATCACAGTGACGTCATGCTGACGCATAATGCATTTACTGGATTTATTCTTATATAGGAAATTCCAGAAAATGGCCAAAACTTCTAAAATTCATAGAAAATCAACCGTAACTCAAAATGAAATAAATTATATATGAAAAATGATCAGAAAAATCCAATCTATCCATCTGTACCATTTTCATGCATGTTAGAATAACTTATCACTACTGTTTAGGACAAATGTAAGGAATGGCATTTAAATAACCACATGTGGAGTTTGAATTTGAATCTTTGATTCAAATCAACTTCATTTAACTTGTTGCTAGTTGCATTATCTCAAACCACATCATATTGCCATGTCATGATCAGGCATCATATTGTGCATTGCATTGATGGTGTTTCCTTCTGTGTTGCCGGTATATTTCCCCTCTCGATAGACGTGATACCGACGATGTGATCAATGACACCGATGAAGAAATATACTATCTTCAGAAGTGCCAGGCAAGCAAAACCCCCTTGTTCATTCCGATACAATCCCACTCTCTTGCTCCTGCTCTCTTTTATTGCATTAGGACAACAACAATTCAACTGTTACATGCTGTGGTAGTTGAACCCCTTTCCTCTGCATGACCTGTCATTGCCACAGTAAATATATGAAACCCACTAGCATGAGTAGGAGTTGTTTGAGCCCTGATGTGCCTACTCATTCATGCTTGTTTGTCATGCCCGCTACTGCTTAGAGTTGAGTCAGGTCTGATTCATCGGGGATGAATCGGAGGTGTGTGAACATGTCCTACTGTGTGTGAGCTAAGTGTGTGAACACGATTTGGTAAAGGTAGCGGTGAGAGGCCATGTAGGAGTACATGGTGGGTTGTCTCATTGAAACCGTCCTCAGGAACTGAGTTCTGTGTTTGTGATCCATGAACAGTTACTACCACACATTGGGTTTCGGTAACTCGACCCCTCTCGACTTATTAATCAACATGATCTCTGTCCAGGAGTTGCAACTAGTTTCTGGTGTTTGTAGGTTGTGTTAGTAGTCTACCAAGTGGCACCCGGTACAGGTGGGCTTGGGACAGACTAGGCACCATGGCACGGTGTACCAAGCATAGATCCACCCATCGAGGTGGGCTTGGGAACCCTGCACACATCGTTTGGGGCCATGAGCAACACCCTGGCCGGATCTCCTTGCGGATGGAACCCGAATAGGCGATAAACCTGGACGAGAGACTTGTGTGGTTAGTCAGGTCGTGGCCGACACCCTCGCTGGGCTTCCGCTTGAAGGTTGCCGAGTACATGTCGTGTAAACGGCGGTAAGTGGTGAGAGCGTGTGTGAAGAAGTACACCCCTGCAGGTTTAATATCATCTATTCGAATAGCCGTGTCCGCGGTAAAGGACTTCTGGGTTGCCTGTAAAGTTCATAGACAAGTGAAAGTGGATACTCTAAAATACGCAAGATAAGCGTGAGTGCTATGGATGGCGTTCTCGTAGGGAGACGGGAGCGGATCCATAGTGGTGTATTGATATGGTGAATATGTGGACTCGTGTGCGCCACCTCAAAAGAGTTACTTGCAGTCGTAGTTTAGGATAGCCACCGATTCAAAGCTGGCTTGCTGCAGTTAAACCCCACCATCCCCTTGTTGATAATGATGCATATGTAGTTAGATCTGATGTAAGTCTTGCTGGGTACATTTGTACTCACGTTGCTTAATTTATGTTTTTGCAGAGAGACTTCAGTCTCGCTAGTAGTTCCACATGGACTTCGACGTTTAGCTTGTTACCTCAGTTACGATCTTGTGCCCTCGGCAGGATCTGGTAGATAGTCAGGCTTCTCAGCCTTTTTCATTTGTAGATGTCTGTACTCAAACATGTTAAGCTTCCGCTTGTGCTTTGACTTGTATGCTCTGAATGTTGGGTCGTGAGACCCATGTTTGTAATATCTCGCTCCTTGGACCCTATTGAATAAAATACTTGAGTCGTAGAGTCATGTTGTGATGCCATGTTGTATTTGCACATATCGAGCACATTGTGTGTATGTTATTGAAATGCTTGGTATGTGTGGGATCTGACTATCTAGTTGTTTATCCTTGGTAGCCTCTCTTACCTGGAAATGTCTCCTGGTGCTTCCACTGAGCCCTGGTAGCTTGCTACTGCTCCGGAACACTTAGCCTGGCCGGCATGTGTCCTTCTTCATTCCTGTGTCTGTCCCTTCGGGGAAATGTCACGCGGTGTCTACCGGAGTCCTGTTATCCTGCTACAGTCCGGTTTACTGGAGTCCTGCTAGCCCAGTTGCTACAGCCCGGATTCACTCGCTGATGACCGACACGTTCGTTGTTGGGTCATGTATGCCTGTCCCTGTAAGTTAGTGCTACTTTGGGTTCACGACTAGCCATGTCAGCCCGGGTTCTTTGTCATATGGATGCTAGCGGCACTATCATATACATGAGCCAAAAGGCGCAAACTGTCCCGGGCCAGGTAAGGTGGCACCCGTGGGAATACCGTGCGTGAGGCCGCAAAGTGATATGATGTGTTACATGCTAGATCGGTGTGACTTAGGATCGGGGTCCTGACATCTGCATCACATTTTCCCATCTCGGAGGCATCTGATGGGTTTAGAAGGGGTGAGAAAACAGAATAGAATTGGGGTCTAAGAGAGATTCACTACCCATAATGCTCATGAGACAAACACAATCAATTTCATTTCAATCAATAGCACACAAGATCACACAAAACGGTCTAACCTATAACTACAAACTCGATCATTCCAACTACTTGGAGCGAAATACTACTAATTACAATGGTGGTCGTCTAGAAATTTTCATTATAGGAAGACTCCATAATATCTTCTCCAGCTTCATCGACGTAGTCATCATCACTATCAGGCTCAGAGTCAGTGTCGTCGATGATGATGTAGTCACTGAGGTGGTTAGTCTCCTTCTTCGGCGCAGGGTCTCCCATGAATACTCCTAGCTCCTTCTTCAGGTCTTCATTCTTCTCAAGTAGTACAGCAATCTCTTCCTCGTATCCATCACGTGTAGACTTGATCTCCTCTTCCAGCTCATTGTTTCTCCTCACCATTTTCTTGATCTTGTTCATGTGGATAATTCGTTGATTCTCCTGTCGACGAATATGATCTCCCATCTCTTGAATGTAAGCTGCAATTGATCCATCCCTCCTGGTGCGAATCATCTCCCTTTTGTCATCTCGGCGGCCACATATCTGGTAAACGGTATTCTGTAGATCCTTGTGATACACCTCACATATGCGTCTGAAGGTGATATGTGCGGCCATGCTGTTTCCAATACTCCAGCTTGGTGCATCCAGGTAGAAATCAATAGGCTTCGTTGTTGGCGCAAAGGTCCTCCCAGGTATCCACAAATTGATCTTCCAGCGCTCCTCTTCTAGTACAGATGTAGAGAAAGTCCCCGTGAAGCTTGGTAGTCCGATGTTCAGATACTTAGTGACTTCCTTCAAGTGCTTTTCGGAAGGGGTGTCCTCATCCGGCTGAGTGAACTTGTTCCTGGGATCCGCCATCTATAGAGTTGAAAGAGATGAGAATTAGAAATGAGTAGAGAAGAGAAATCATGTGGCTCATTCTAGTGGTCACGTCCTACAGTCAGTGTGTGCTCTGATACCATCTTATAGCGACCAGACCTCAAACGGTCACGTCTCTGTGCATCAGTTTCATCCCTGGATTGGTAATGCTGACACACACAGTACTCGAGGAATTACAAAAGAGTTTCAATCACACAATTATTACATTGGGTCCTCATAAAGAGTATGATTACATAAATAAATCATGGCTGAAGGCCATCTAAACTAGATAACTGCGGAAGCTTCGAACGTAAATGAGTCCATCAACTCCAATGGCATAGCTGAGTGCAAAACAATGACCTATCACACCTTATTCATCGTCTGAGTAGTCTACAACATAAGACGTTGCAGCCCGAAACGGGTCAGCACATGGAATATGATGGCATAGTTACACTATAAAGCAATGGTAATGCAAGAACTATATCTACATGCAATATTTGGCTGGTGGAGGCTGTAAGTTTCATGCTTCTGCATAAAGCTAGTTTTTCCCTACAACAAAGGATTAAATTTATTTAACTACTCCCATGTTGCCCATTATTTGAGAAGGTAACCCCAACTCAAACACCAATTCAAAGTATCATCATTAACCCAACATCATAATTAATTAAAGTAACGTGATGAGATCACATCAATAGATTCAAGTTCTAGATACTCAAGATGTCCATAACCGGGGACACGGGTAACCATGATTAGTTTATACACTCTATAGAGGTTTACGCAGTTTTCCCCACAAGACTTGACCGCATCCATGATCGGATGATCGAGAAATAGCCTTTGTGAAGCATAAATCTCTACTCCGGGTAGACAATACCACCTACATCCCTCTACATCTGCTAGTCTACCTCTTCAAGAGCTCACGCAACTTACTCAGCTATGCCAGAGCCCATAATGGCTTGTCGTTGCACACGGAAGTTTCTAGCATGAATAATCTTATGATCCCTTTGAGTCTGGGTGGCATTCCATAGGATAATCACATGGGTACTCTGGGATTTCCAAAAACAAACAACACTGGGTTCCCCAGGTGCCTCAACAAATCCACCCAGATGTATATTTAAGTTGCCACATTAATGTTATCCATGATTAAAATAACTCTCAAACTTCCATGTGTGAATCACGATCCAATCCCCGTCTACGAGCAGGGCTAAACAATAATAGGCATAACGTATATTCCCAGGGTGAGCAAAAGGTATTAGGTTCCTACCTCAAGCACTACAACCTAAACCACATGTTCCCAATCCTACCAATGCAATTATTTGTGGGGCAATACTAATGCATAGTAAAAACTGGGTATAAAAGAGAGTATGATCAAAGTGTAACTTGCCTTGCTGACGATCTGCAAACTCTAGAGATTCGTAGTAACAAGCTTCGCACTCCGGGTAATCTAGCATAGACAAACAATAGCATACATAAGCAATCACTCAATCGGAACACGAGAAAACCGAGAAAAGATCCAAAACAAACATGAAACATGCAAATGGCTTAAACTAACTAGATTCAAAACCTAACAGAAAAATTAACATGTGAATTAGATCTTAGCAGTAGGTGCATGTGATTAGCTACAACACGCAAAAAGATTCAACTCAAACAGAGCAACGAAACTCAAAATACGAATGAAACAAGATCATTTACTAATCTGGACTAAAGTCAAATTTTACAATACCAAAATCATATTCAAGTTGGTTATCGGGAAAGAGGGATTCGAGACGATGGTTTTGGCGCTGGTTTCATCTAATTTGGATAAATGAGTAAAACTTTATACTAGTTTAAAGATCAGGGGCTGAATCATGATAAAAATAATCGGGATAAAACCCTGGCCGAAAAATAAACTAAAAAGAAAAGGCTAACGAATGAACGTTCGTCTGAACTAATCCGGCGAATAAAGTTCGTTAAAATGAACGATCGGACGAACATCCTATAGGACCTTGAAGTATGTCTAGAGGGGGTGATTAGACTATTTGACCAATTAAAAACTTACCCTTTTCCCAATTTTAGAGTTTGACAGATTTTAGCAACTTTGGACAAGTAAAGAAATCATCACATAAATCAAGCAAGCATGCAAAGAGTATATAGGCAGTGGAAATTAAAGCATGCAACTTGCAAGAAAGTAAAGGGAAGGGTTTTGAGGATTCAAACGCAATTGGAGACACGGATGTTTTTGGCGTGGTTCCGATAGGTGGTGCTATCGTACATCCACGTTGATGGAGACTTCAACCCACAAAGGGTAACGGTTGTGCGAGTCCACGGAGGGCTCCACCCACGAAGGGTCCATGAAGAAGCAACCTTGTCTATCCCACCATGGCCGTCGCCCACGAAGGACTTGCCTCACTAGTGGTAGATCTTCACGAAGTAGGCGATCTCCTTGCCCTTACAAACTCCTTGGTTCAAATCCACAATCTTTGTCGGAGGCTCCCAAGTGACACCTAGCCAATATAGGAGACACCACTCTCCAACAAGTAACAAATTGTGCGTTGATGATGAACTCCTTGCTCTTGTGCTTCAAATGATAGTCTCCCCAACACTCAACTTTCTCTCATAGGATTTGGATCTGGTGGAAAGAAGATTTGAGTGTAAAGCAACTTGGGGAAGGCTAGAGATCAAGATTCATATGGTAGAAATGGAATATCTTGGCGTCAACACATGAGTAGGTGGTTCTCTCTCAAAACTGGTAAGTTGGAAGTGTAGGTTTGTTCTGATGGCTCTCTCCACGAATGAAGAGGAGGTGGAGGGGTATATATAGCCTCCACACAAAATCTAACCGTTACACACAATTTACCAATCTCGGTGGGACCGAATCAATAAACTCGGTCAGACCGATTTAGTAAACCTAGTGATCGTTAGGATTTTCGGTGGGACCGAAACGCAACTTGGTGAGACCGATATGGTTAGGGTTAGGGCATAACGTAATCTTGGTGAGACCGATTACACAAACTCGGTAGAACCGATTTTGGTAATTAGCTAACCACAGAGTTGGTCAGGTAAACTCGGTGGGACCGGTTTGCTCTTTTCGGTGAGACCGAAATGTTACAAAAGGGAAACATAGAGTTTACATTGCAATCTTGGTGGGACCGATTGCTCACTTCGGTTAGACCGAAATGTTATGAAGGGAAACAGAGAGATTACAATCCCATCTCAGTGAGACCGAGATCCCTATCGGTGAGACCAATTTGCCTAGGGTTTGTGGCAGTGGCTATGACATCTGAACTCGGTGGTGCCGGATAGAAAGAATCAGTGTGACCAATTTTGGCTTTAGGTTTAGGTCATATGTGGATGTGAGAAAATAGTTGAGGGTTTTGGAGCATATCACTAAGCACATGAAGCAAGAGGCTCATTAAGCAACACCTCATCCCTCCTTGATAGTATTGGCTTTTCCTATAGACTCAATGTGATCTTGGATCACTGAAATATAAAATGAAGAGTCTTGAGCTTTTGAGCTTGACACAATCCTTTGTCCTTGATATTTTGAGGGGTCCACTTTCATCATCCCTGCCATGCCATTCATTGAGCTTTCTTGAAAGATATGTCTTGGAATAGCATTAGCTCAATGAGCTATATGTTGTTATGAATTACCAAAACCACCTAGCGATAGTTTCACTTTCAATCTCCCCTTTTTTGGTAATTGATGACAACATATGGATCAAAGCTTCAACATATGATAATAAGATTTAAAAACATCATCGCTTTGAGAAGTATGTGATAAGCAAGAGCTCCCCCTAAATTTGTGCATAGTTTAAGATTTGCTTTGGACTGCAAATGCACAAGGAATTAGGCTCATGGGTTACTCGTCCATGTCACATACATCTTGGTGGAGCGCTCAAAATAATAAAGATTGAATACATGCACTCATCACCAAGCAAAGTGAATGATCATATAAGGATAAGTAAGATAATAACATATAATCAAGCATAAGTGTAGCTTATGATCAAACACATGATCATCAATGTCTCACAGGTAATGCATAGTATCTCAAGCAATCAAAAGCAAACAAGATTAATCAAGAAGACAAGAGAGAACAAAAAACAGCAAATCTCTCTCTCGAAGCCTTTTATCTATACATTTTTCTCCCCCTTTGGCAACAAGTTACCAAAAAGTTCATAGAAAATGCATAGTGCTAGATCGTATCTCAGGCTTGGTCTTCAGTTGGTGGTGGTGTCCGGATAACTCCAAGAATGAAGGATTCAGTTGATATAGAGGGAGCTGGAGGAGTTGGTGCTGGAGCTGGTTGCCCTGGAGCTGTAGGAGCTGTAGCTGGTGCAGATGATGTAGCTCTTGTGTCTGAGACATGCACTGTAGCTGACCTCTGAGCTCTAGGCACTCTGGCAAATGCATCTGTGGTTGTCTTGCCCTTCTGCTCCTGCATGTCATCCTGCAGCTGCTCCACAACTGACAGAATCTCACTTACTTTGACATCAAGATCATAGAATTTTTGTTCCATGATCCTTTCCAGGCTCTCCTAGTTTTGAGTTAGGGTGGCCAACCCCTTCTCAATCCTCAGTGTTGATGCTATCAAGTAACCAAGCTGCTCCTGTTTGTTCTTCAAGAAATACTCAGATGCCTCCTCTTGAGTTGGCATCTTGGCAGCCTTCTCTTTCCTTGCTTTCTCTTTCTTCTCTTGAGCTTGCACTAATGATGGATCATTCTCATTCATTACAACTTGATTGTCCTCAAAGTCTGGATAGAGAGGAAAATGTTCCTTATCCAACTGATACTTTCTTGTGCCCATCTTTGAGTTAATCAACTCCTGAATCTGTGGGGCATATCCACAACTTCTCTTCTGATCTGCTGCAGTCCTCTTAATGGTTTCTACCATAAGGCTCATGACCTTGAATTTTTGGGGCACATAAAAAATGTGAAGCATGTTAATTGCATGCCCTCTTATAATGTTGTGGTCACCTGATTTGGGCAAAAGAGTGTACCTTAAGATCCAGTTGATCGTAGGCAGCCCTGACAGAAGAAAATGGACTGACCCAAATGAGAAAGTCTCAAGGGCTTTGTCTGGGATCTCTTTGTACATATGTGACATAGAATTGTGTCCCATCTTCTTCTTGGCATATATATCCAAATCATCTTCACTCTCCTTTGGGGCATTGTTCAGATTTGCCCATTCCTCTATGGTTGACTGATATCTTGTTCCTTCAGACATTGTGTGCTGTGGAGTAGAATTGCATAATGAGTTCATCATTCCAGTTGGTGAGCTTCTGCCCAACAAAATCTGCAACTCCACAAGCAATGAAATTGTATTGCACTCCAGGATAGTGTTCTTCATTTTCGTTTATGTAGGTCCAGTCGACCCATCTCATATCACACACTATAGGCTTCTTGTCCAACAAGATTGTCTCATAGAAGTCCTGCTGCTCCTTGGTGTGGAACCTGTAATCTACAGCTGTCCTTCTCCTGGTGGCATATGGATCAGACAATCTCCGTAGCCTCAACCCTGAGTCTTTCCTGATCTTCATGTTCTCAGCCACAGGATGAGCATCATTGTGGTCTGGAATCTTGGGTTTGAGCTTTCTTAGGACCTGCCCTTCTTCATCTTCCTCAGCAGCAACCTCAGGCATTGGGGCCTATTTCTTCTCAGCTGCTGGTATACTCCTGGTATTTATCTTTGGTGCAATCTTGGGCTTGGGGGCAGCTTTGGGTGCTTCTTTGGGCTTTGATGTTGCAGCCCCTGACTTTATTGCATCACCCATAAGCTTCTGTGCCTTTGGTGCTGGTGCAGCAACCTCTTCTTCCTCTTCCATCATGGAAGGTTGACCAACAACTCTGGCCATGGTCTTCTTGACCCTTTCCTTCCTTTTCTTTCCTTCTGCAGCTGGCTCTTCAGGCATCTCAGGTACTTGAGTTGATGCTCTGGCTTTAGACATTGGTTGTCTTCCTGCTGGCCTTTTGATCTTCATGCCTGGCTTTACTGCAGTTGAACTGAGCACCTTCTTGTGCACTACCTTCTTGGAAGTAGCCTCATCTTCTGCTGCCACATAGTCCTCATCCTCTGTGTCTGAGGTTTTCTTCCTTCTAGATCTTGTGGCTGCTTTGGGCAAGTTGCTTGGAGTGCTTCTGCTCCCTTCATCTAAAGTACTTGAGGGACTAGTGCCCTCACTCATGTGAATCTGCTCTTCTTCCCTGTTCTGACTGTCACTAAGGTCTGACATGCTTCAAATCACTGACTGCTGACCCTGTGAATAGTTATAGTTGAGACAGAGTGGATGAGCATCACAAAATACAGAGATTTTTGCAAAAGAATGATTTAAAAACTTAATTTTAGTTTCCACAAAAAGCATTTCAGATCTACCGATTTTCAAACTCGGTGATACCGAAGCAGTTTTGGAACCTAAACTAGTGATCTCGGTCAGACCGAGTCACAGTTCGGTGGCACCGAGACTGCTATGGTTTCACAAAGTCCTAAAATCGGTCACGCCGATTTGTAATTCTCGGTCAGACCGAGACTTACTAGTGCAATGGCGTTAGCCAAATCGGTGGACCGAGTTTTTCAACTCGGTGGGTCCGAGATGGTTTCGGCGGAAACCTAACCCTAAATTTTTGAATCACATCTATTCTAAGGATCACATTGGTTGGATAGGAGTTTTTCAATCGTGGCAAGATGCATTACGAACACAATGTGCTGAGAATCAGATGAGGAAAGCACTGTGATTGAGTTCATACCCTAGTTCAGCGGTGAGCTCGCTACGGCGGCAACGGCGGAGAAGAAATCCGTTGACGGCGGCGGAGACCAGCGACAGGAGGCGGCTGGCGACGAAGTCGACGATTCGTAGATCTAGTAGGCAGAGCGAGCTACGCGCGGGCAAAGGGGTTTGGAGGAATTTCCAAATTTTTGCCCGTGTTTATATATAGCCCGACACTGTCGGTGTGACCGAGTTGAACAACTCGGTGGCACCGAGATGCATAACTGTTAACAGTTACAGCAACTCGGTGTGACCAAAAATTTCATATCGGTTGCACCGAGATGGAAAACCTAGATCGACTTAGTGATCTCAGTGGGACCGAAATGGAGGAATCGGTCAGACCGAGAATCACAAAGAACTTTTGGAAGTTTAAGTCTATGACGAATCGGGGACTCCAAGTGCTCCTCACACAGAGTGGTTCGAATCTGACTTGATCAAATTTTGTGATGTAGCATGAATAGAGTTTGAGACGAGAAAAGCATAGATAGCTAGAGAAGGTTCTTAGGCATTCTTGTCCATCCACTTGCTCAAAGAAAAAGGAAACCAATCAATCAAAACAACAAGTGGATGTCCTCGAATGAGTAAAATATGCAACCAGCATGCTCACACAATAAAGTGACAAATGAAATATGTGGCAAAGCATGCACAACCAATTCTAGCATCTATCAAACAATTGGCAATGACTAGGTCATCTATATATGAGTATATTGACTTAGGAGTCAAATGAGAACATTTGATCATAGGTCATACTCATCGTTTAAGCTCAAGTGGGGTTACCACTTTGACATAATGCATTAATGTGTTCACATCATTAGAGTTGCTTTGACTCAATTCTTAGAGCTAAGCTCCCCCTAGATGTGAGATTCCCACTTAGAGGGATGAACTAACCTTGGGTTTTGTCAATGATGACTTCATGTAGGTGTTGAAGATGTGGATGCTCAATGTTGATGTAGATCTTTTGGAGCAATCCTTTGGAGTGAGTTGCACTTTCAATACCTACACGGGTTAGTCCCACAAGGAACAAAACAAGAATATCCATAGACATAGAGTGATGCACACACAAGATGATGTCCATGAAATCATTTGATTACCTTGTCCCTTGCCTTACCAACATGAGGGTTTGTGACTCCTTGAACTAGTGCAAGATGTGGAGGTTGATTGCACTTGTTCTTGCCATAAGATATGAGTGAAGAATGTTGGCGGAGTCACCCTCAAGAACTCTCTAGTTCTTCTTTTTCGGGATCCACATCATCTTGATGGGAATCCTTGGTGTAGTAGCTGTACTTGATGAAGTAGAACTCGACGTAGTCTTGGGAACCCACTTGACCAAGGCCTTAGGTGCTTCTTCAAATGCATCAATCTCCTCTTGAAGCTTGTCCTTGCCTTTATGATCTTGTGGTGGAAGATCATCTTGAGCTTGTGTTCCCTTGAAACAAGTAGGATCATACTTCTCTTGTTGAGGAACAAACTTCGTCTTGGGGTATTGATCTTCTTCCCACTCAACTCCATTGGCATTTAACTTTCGTTCAAAACCAATACCTTGATTCTTCCGGTGCCTTCCTTGCTTGCGTACAATTTCTTCGAATTTCTTACTCCCAGCAAGGCTCTTGTATACACCTTTCTCTATAATTCCCTTCAATAAGCTATTTTCTTGCTCAAGTGTAACTTGGCTAAGAGAATCATTAGTGGAATCAAGAGAACTACTAGAAGCAACAATATTGGATTTAGCATAGTTATTGTTACTACTAGAGGAAGAATCTTTCTTGTTCTTGTTACTAGACTTGACTTGAGGCATGTAAGTAGATAAGAGTAAACGCTTGGCAATATAAGAAGAACTTTTCTTGCGAAGATCATCATTGATTGCCTTTAAGAACTCATGCTCTTGCTCAAGATTGAGCTTTTCAAAGCGTAACTTCTCATGAGCCCTTAAAAGTTCTCGATGATTTCCGAAGATAGTTTCATGAGCTAACTTTACAGTGATTAGTTCTTTAGTTAGAAGCTCAATCTTCTCCTTATCATTGTCATTCGTTTTATCTTGTTTAGCATGATTAATTGACATTTCATCATAGTATTCATCACTAGAGTTGTCAATAAGTAAATCATCATCACCTAGCAAGTCATCTTCATCATTATTGAAATCAACATACTCGGGATGTGTTACCTTTGGAACTTTGGCCATGAAGCATCTTCCAATTCCTTCATTTGGTGAGTCAAATATGTCGTAGGAGTTGGTTGACACAAGTGCTAGACCGGCAATACCTTCATCTTGAGTATGTTCAGAGTCGGAGTGATAGCTTCTTTCGGAGTGATATTCAGATTCGGAACCGGATACCCATTCACCAACATGAGCTTGATGTCTTCGTTTTGTGTAGCTCTTTGATGACTTGTCCTTCCTTTCCGAATCTTTGCTTCTCCGTGAGGGTCTTCGTTCATAACGATCATCTCTACTCCTTCTCTCTCTTGGTGGTGATTTTTCTTTTCTACTTCTTCTTTTTGGAGAATCTTCTCTTCTTTTGTAGGGTGTCGTACACTCATTGAAATAGTGTCCGTGTCTCCCACAATTGTAGCAGTTGCGCTCTTGACTGGAAGATCTTTTGTCATTGTAGGACCTTGACTTGGAGCTTCTTTCTTTGCTTCTACTCTTGTAGAATTTGTTGAAATTCTTCACCATTAAGCTCAATTCTTCATTGAAGGTTTGTTTCTCACTTGATGATGTGGGGGATTCACATGAGGCTTTGTAATTACCACTTGACTTGTTGTGAAGTTCCTCCTTATTCTTGAGTGACATCAATGAGCAACAATTCTACCAATGACCTCCGTTCGCTTGAGATTCTTGTATTGGGCATCATTTGAATCAATGTGCACACGGTATCATATTTTCCATCCAATGCTCTTAGGATCTTCTTGATGATGAATATGTCGGTCATCTCTTCACTCCCTAAGCCGGCAATCTCATTTGTGATAAGAGCAAGCCTAGAGTACATTTCAGCGACACCTTCACCATCCTTCATTTTGAACTTGTCAAGCTGACTTTGGAGCACATCCAACTTGGATTCCTTTACGGAATTGGTACCTTCATGCATATCAATAAAAGTGTCCCAAATTTCCTTTGCATTCTCAAGACGGCTGATTTTGTTGAATTCTTCGGGGCACAATCCATTGAAGATGATATCACAAGCTTGAGCGTTGTATTGCAGCATCTTTAATTCTTCCGCATTAGCTTCATGGTTCGGCTCTCTCCCATCAAAGAATTCACCTTGCAAGCCAATACAAATAATAGCCCAAACGGCGGGGTTATGTCCGAGAATATGCATTTTCATCTTATACTTCCAACTAGCAAAATTAGTTCCATCAAAGGAAGGACCTCTACGGTGATAATTTCCTCGCTAGATGCTATACTCTCCTAGGTTGTGAAACCAAGGCTATGACCACCAAAAGCTATGGAAATCAAAGCAAATGGAGACCAAGGCTCTGATACCACTTGTAGGACCTTGAAGTATTTCTAGAGGGGGTGATTAGACTACTTGACCAATTAAAACTTAACCTTTTCCCAATTTTAGAGTTTGACAGATTTTAGCAACTTTGGACAAGTAAAGCAATCATCACACAAATCAAGCAACCATGCAAAGAGTATATAGGCAGCGGAAATTAAAGCATGCAACTTGCAAGAAAGTAAAGGGAAGGGTTTGGAGGATTCAAACGCAATTGGAGACATGGATGTTTTTGGCGTGGTTCCGATAGGTGGTGCTATCGTACATCCACGTTGATGGAGACTTCAACCCACGAAGGGTAATGGTTGCGCGAGTCCACGGAGGGCTCCACCCACGATGGGTCCATGAAGAAGCAACCTTGTCTATCCCACCATGGCCGTCGCCCATGAAGGACTTGCCTCACTAGCGGTAGATCTTCACGAAGTAGGCGATCTCCTTCTCCTTGCCCTTACAAACTCCTTGGTTCAACTCCACAATCTTTGTCGGATGCTCCCAAGTGACACCTAGCCAATATAGGAGACACCACTCTCCAAGAAGTAACAAATGGTGCATTGATGATGAATTCCTTGCTCTTGTACTTCAAATGATAGTCTCCCCAACACTCAACTTTCTCTCATAGGATTTGGATCTGGTGTAAAGAAGATTTGAGTGGAAAGCAACTTGGGGAAGGCTAGAGATCAAGATTCATATGGTAGGAATGGAATATCTTGGCCTCAACACATGAGTTGGTGGTTCTCTCTCAGAACTGGTAGGTTGGAAGTGTAGGTTTGTTTTGATGGCTCTCTCCATGAATGAAGAGGAGGTGGAGGGGTATATATAGCCTCCACACAAAATCTAACCGTTACACACAATTTACCAATCTCTGTGGGACCGAATCAATAAACTCGGTCAGACCGATTTAGTAAACCTAGTGACCGTTAGGATTTCCGATGGGACCGAAATGCAACTCAGTGAGACCGATATGGTTAGGGTTAGGGCATAACGTAATCTCGGTGAGACCGATTATACAAACTCGGTAGGACCGATTTTGGTAATTAGCTAACCAGAGAGTTGGTCAGGTAAACTCGGTGGGACGGATTTGCTCTTTTCGGTGAGACCGAAATGTTACAAAAGGGAAACAGAGAGTTTACATTGCAATCTCGGTGGGAGCGATCGCTCACTTCGCTTAGACCGAAATGTTACGAAGGGAAATAGAGAGATTACAATCCCATCTCGGTGAGACCGAGATCCCTATCGGTGAGACCGATTTGCCTAGGTTTTGGCTTTAGGTTTAGGTCATATGTGGATGTGAGAAAATAGTTGAGGGTTTTGGAGCATATCACTAAGCACATGAAGCAAGAGGCTCATTAAGCAACACCTCATCCCTCCTTGATAGTATTAGCTTTTCCTATAGACTCAATGTGATCTTGGATCACTGAAATATAAAATGAAGAGTCTTGAGCTTTTGAGCTTGAGCCAATCCTTTGTCCTTGATATTTTTAGGGATCCACTTTCATCATCCATGCCATGCCATTCATTGAGCTTTCCTGAAATATATGTCTTGGAATAGCATTAGCTCAATGAGCTATATGTTGTTATGAATTACCAAAACCACCTAGGGATAGTTGCACTTTCACATCCGCTAAATAATAAAACCGAAAAAACGAACCGCGGTTAACAGGAAAAAACTGGGGCATTGGTTTTACCGGCCAACGCGGGTCAACGGCGGCGGCGGTGTCCGGCTGCGTGAGCGGCGCGGGGTGATGGAGCTGCGGGGTGGGGTGGCG
>NC_057807.1:363150974-363179840 GCF_018294505.1 Triticum aestivum
GTCCGGCGGCGCGGGGGCGGCGCCACGGCGACGAAGGAGCGGCGGCGGCGCGAAGAGCGGGCGGCGGCGGCTTTGGCAGCGACAGCAGGAGGCGAAGGCGGTGGCGGCGGCTTCGGCTTGGGGTCCCAGGGGGGCCCCGAGCGGCATTTAAAGGGGGGGAGAGGCGGCTTGGAGTAGGGGACACGGCGGCGACAGGAGTCCGGCTCGGACTCCCCGAGCTCGGCGATGTCGGTGCGGCGGCGTGGCGCGGGCCGGCTCGGCTTTGCCTCGGCCCAGTTGGGCGGGAAACTTTTTTTTTACAATAATTTTCGCCCGAAGAGAAAACCCTAATAAAATATAATAAAAAAATATAAAAATGACAAAGACAATTTTCACCATCTAAATAGCATATTTAGAACAAAGTGAACATTTTGCTAGCCTAATAACACAATTTTGGAAAATGCATATTTTTATAATTCAAATAAAATAACAAATAAAATATGAGAAAAAACAAAAATTGATTTTAAAATTCTTTCTCCAATATTTCTCTTAATTTTAAGAAGTCATATTATCTCCTCTCATTTATTTTAATAGTGGAAATAATTGAAGAGAAAAATTATAAAACCAAATTGATCCTTTTCATCAAATTTGAATTAAGTTCAAATGTGAATTTTGTGAAACCTCCAACTCTCTCCTTGGGTCCTTGAGTTGCTTAAGATTTCTAGGATCTCAACCAAAATGCAAGAATAAATATGATATGCATATGATGATCTATGTATAACATCCCAATTGAAAATTGGGATGTTACACACTCGGATGTATGTTTTCATAAAGTATTATTGTTGACATTACCATTGAGGTAAAAGCTTGGGAGGCAAAACTATAAGCCCCTATCTTTCTCTGTGTCTGATTGAAACTTTGTACCCATAAGTATCGCGTGATTGTTGGTAATTGTGAACGACTAAATCATAGTTGAGTATGTGGACTTGCTGAAAAGCTCTTATATTGACTCTTTCCCATGTTATGATAAATTGCAATTGCTTCAGTGATTGAGATCATAGTTTGTTAGTTTTCAATGAAGTTTCTGATTCATACTTTACATTGTGAATAGATTGTTACTTTAAGCATAAGAAATCATATGACAATATATGTTGCTCTTCTAAAGATGATCATGATGCTCTCATGTCCGTATTTTATTTTATCAACACCTCTATCTCTAAACATGTGGGCATATTTTTTGATATCGGCTTTCGCTTGAGGACAAGAGAGGTCTAAGCTTCGGGTATTTGATACGTCCATTTGCATTACGCTTTTATATCAATATTTATTGCATTATGGGCTGTTACTACACTTTATATCACAATACTTATGCCTTTTCTCTCTTATTTTATAAGGTTTACATGAAGAGAGAGAATGCCGGCAGCTGGAATTCCGGACTAGAAAACGAGCAAATATTAGAGACCTATTCCGCACAACTCCAAAAGTCCTTAAACTTCACGGAGATCAGTTTTGGAATATATTAAAAATATTGGGTGAAGAAAGCACCAGAGGGAGGCCACCAGTCATCCACGAGGGTGGAGGGCATGCCCTACACCCCTGGGCGCGGCCCCCTGCCTCATGGGCCCCCTGGCAGGCCCCCGACGTCCATCTTCTACTATATGGTGTCTTTGCCCTGGAAAAAATCATAGAGAAGCTTTCGGGACGAAGCGCCGCCGTCTCGAGGCGGAACCTGGGCAGGACCAATCTAGGGCTCCGGCGGAGCTGTTCTGCCGGGGAAACATCCCTCCGGGAGGGGTAAGTCACCGCCATCGTCATCGCCATCGATCCTCTAATCGAGAGGGGGTCAATCTCCATCAAAATCTTCATCAGCACCATCTCCTCTCAAACACTAGTTCATCTCTTGTATCCGATCTTTGTCTCAAAACCTCGGATTGGTACCTATGGGTTGCTAGTAGTGTTGATTACTCCTTGTAGTTGATGCTAGTTGGTTTACTCGGTGGAAGATTGTATGTGAATATTCTTAATGCTATTCAGTACCCCTCTGATTATAAACATGAATATGCTTTGTGAGTAGTTATGTTTTTTCCTGAGGACATGGGAGAAGTCTTGTTATAATTAATCATGTAAATTTGGTATTCGTTCGATATTTTGATGAGATGTATGTTGTCTCTCCTCTATTGGTGTTATGTGAACATCGACTACATGACACTTCACCATTGTTTGGGCCTAGGGGAAGGCATTGGGAAGTAATAATTAGATGATGGGTTGCTAGAGTGACAGAAGCTTAAACCATAGTTTATGTGTTGCTTCGTAAGGGGCTGATTTGGATCCATATGTTTCATGCTATGGTTAGGTTTACCTTTATTCTTCTTTCGTAGTTGCGGATTCTTGCGAGAGGGGTTAATCATAAGTGGGAGGCTTGTCCAAGTAAGGACGGCACCCAAGCACCGGTCCACCCACATATCAAATAATCAAAGTAACAAACGCGAATCATATGAGCATGATGAAAACTAGCCTGACGATAATTCACATGTGTCCTCGGGAGCGCTTTGCTTTATATAAGAGTTTGTCCAGGCTTGTCCTTTGCTACAAAAAGGATTGGGCCACCTTGCTGCACCTTAGTTACCTTTGTTACTTGTTACCCGTTATGATTTACCTTATCACAAAACTATCTGTTACCGACAATTTTAGTGCTTACAGAGAATACCTTACTGAAAACCGGTTGCCATCTCCTTCTACTCCTCATCGGGTTCGACACTCTTACTTATCGAAAGGACTATGATAGATCCCCTATACTTGTGGGTTATCAGCGTGCGGCTCCTCTTCATCCAACCGAGGATGTCAGTGATGATCTTAGTCATGCGGACTCTAAGATCGTGCCGGAAAAGCCTACAAGGACACATAAGAGGAAGGTATACGACCTTTCTGCTATGCATCAGAGCACTATGATTAAATTTAAGCGGAAATTCCATGATGATTCATGAAAGGGATTTTCTGGAATAGCAGAGATCTTGCAGACTTGGCTAAACGTAGGTTTCTGGCGGAGGCTTCCAAGGATCACAAGCTTGATTTTATTGCGTTTCTTGAGATAGGACATGATAACTTCACCTTGCAATTTTTGGGTGCCATTTCAGGGGGCTTAGACTTTGATTGGCATGTTTTACCACCTCAAGATAGGTCTGGCGGCATCTTAGTCGGAGTTAATTGTGAATTTCTTGAGGTCAACATGTTCTTGGGTGAATACGCTTTCAAATTTCATGTGCACTTGAAAGTTGACAGTTTCAAGTGGGCCCTGGTTGCCATGTACGGGGCGGCACAACCAGAGTTCAAACCTGACTTCCTGGGAGACCTGGTTAGGGTCTGCGGGGGAGAGTCTACCCATTCTAGTTGGTGGTGATTTCAATATTATTAGAAGGAGGGAAGAAAATAATAATGACAACTTCGATGGTCGTTGGTCATTCAAGTTTAACACTATGATTCAAAGCCTAGATCTGAGAGAGATTGATCTCACAGGTAAGCAGTACACTTGGGCAAATAATTTAGAGAATCCAATGTATTTGAAGTTGGGTAAAGTTCTGACGAGTATCAAAGAAAAATTTCAGATCACATACCCCTTCTTGTTGATTCCGGTGAGGCGGTTCACACTGGAAACAAAAATAGTTTCTCATTAGAAACTGTGTGGTTCGAGAGAGATGATTTCCTTGACTTGATATCAAGGGAATGGGCCTCAAAGCAGAGAGGTGAGTCAAGTGTTGAAAGATGGCAATTTAAGATTAGACACTTCCGACAGTTTTTGAGGGGCTGGGCCAAGAACAATAGTGGTATTTATAAGTAGCAAAAAGAGAAGCTGCTTAATATCATAAACAATCTTGATTTTAAAGCCGAGAATAACTCGCTAGATGTGGATGAGCGAGTGGCTAAAAGACAGGTTGAGGTCAGTTTGGCGGAGCCTCTCAGAGAAGAAGAGATCAAATGGGCGCTTTGAGCTAAGGTTGTAAGTGCATCTAGTACCAGCCCTAGTTTGTTTTGGAGTATTGACGACAAACGTGGTTGAGGAACTAACGTGTTTGTGAGAATTGCAAGATAACACAGGTAGTGTCCCTCATTGTTTCGGTTTACCTACCGGAGATGACCCCTAAAAATGTGTGAAGACATTAAAGACAATGGTGGTTCGTGAAGACATTCACGACGAAGATTATGACGCGTGAAGCTATTCACTTGAAGACTATGGAGTGCGAAGACATAGCTGTTTTGTAGTTTCCTTTCTTCTTATTGAGTCACAGGAACCACCATACTGTTAAGTGGGGTCCAAGTGAACAAAGTCAGAGTGACTGAAGTGATGCTCGACCAAATCCTATGTCTTCGAGCGAAGACAATGAGAGCAAACCTTATCCAGAGCTGGATGAGTCAGCTTTGCTTGTAGCCCAATCTAAGTTGCCGCGTGTGTTTGAAATCTGACCGTTGGATACGTGTCAGTTCCTTAGTGACCCAGGGTCATTTTGGACAAATCAGGTCGGGTTGCCTCCTGGCTATAAATAGCCCACCCCCTACACCATAAATTGGTGACTGCTCAGAGTTAGTGCACGGCTTGTGTCGTTTGAGAGCAACCCACCTCCGAAGCATTTGAGAGAGAAATCCTTGCAAGGACAAAGCCAAAAACACCCAGAGCCAAAGAGTGTTAGGCATCACTGAAGTCTTTCTGTCTATGTGATCTGAAGACTTAATACACTTGAGGACTATGAATCCTCTAGCCGGTTAGGCGTCGCGTTCTGAGCATCCAAGAGTCATTGTGGATCGTCGGTGAACGAAGTCTGTGAAGGTTTGGAAGTCTACCTTCAATACTAACCAGAGCACTTGGGGGAGGACTAGGTGTTCTTAGCTCAAGGGGAATAAGGTGAAGACATAGTCTTCTGAGTTCAGTCTCAGCCTCCCTAACCATACGTACAGTTGTCACATCAATTGGAACTGGTCTACCAAATCCTTGTCCTCACCAAGCAATTGGATCTATCCCTTTCTCTCCTTACTTTATAGTTTGTCTTCGTGAAGTCATTGCTTGCCTAGCTAATTCATTTGACTTCATTGTGTGAAGACTCTACCTGTTTAGCTTCATACTATCTTCCATACTAATCATGTCTACCTAGTTGTAGTTAGTCTTCGTGCTTTCCTTGTATTGTATGCTTGACTAATGCTTGCCTAGTGTAGTCTTCTTTCCGCTGCTTACTAAATAGGCTCAGTTTACCTGTTTGTCTTCAAAGCCACCGTGTTTTGAAGACTTTCATAAAAATCGCCCCCCCTCTAGTCGATAACTAGCACTTTCAATTGGTATCAGAGCAAGGTACTCCCTTGTTCTGTGTGATTCGGTTTAACCACCTAGAGTTTTAGCTATCTCGACTGAAGGGATAATCAAGGTCTCCAATGCGTGCCCTGTCTTTGATGGCACTGACTACCCCTACTGGAAGAACGAGATGCGCATGCATCTTGAAGCCATTGATGTTGATCTCTGGTATGTCGTAAAGACTGGCGTTCCCAAAGTCGGTGAAGGCGTCACCGTTGCTGATGTCAATAGATTTGCTCAATTGGACTCAACTGCCAAGAACATCATCTGTGGTCATTTGACCAAAGGGCAGTATGGCCATGAGAGTGCATTGGAAACTGCAAAGCTATTCTGGGCCTGGCTGTCCAAGGTTAATGAAGGCGTCTCAACTCAGAGTGACTCAAGAATTGATGTTGTTCGCAATCTGTTCAACCGCTTCAAGAGAAACGACAATGAAAATGTCCAGCTCACGTTCGATCGCTTGACTGACATCACCAATGAGTTGCGTGCTCTCGGCGCCACTTAAATCACCAAGAATGAGATCGTGAAGAAGCTTCTGAGATCACTTGACAGCTCGTTTGACACCTTAGCCCTAATGATTCAAGAACGTCCTGACTTCAAAGATCTCGATCCGTCTGACATACTCGAGAGACTGAACACACACGAGTTCTAGCTATCTGAGAAGCGTGATATCTATGGCCCCAACTATGGCCGAACTCGTGCTCTGAAGGGAAAAGTTGTTTCTGTAAGTGCATCTAGTGCCACCCCTAGCTGGTTTTGGAGTATTGACGACAAAGTTGGTTGAGGGACTAATGCGTTTGTGAGAATTGCAGGATAACGCAGGTAGTGTCCCTCATTGATTCGGTTTACCTACCGGAGATGACCCCTAAAAATGTATGAAGACATTGAACACAATGGTGGTGTGTGAAGATATTCACATTGAAGACTATGACATGAGAAGACATTGAGTGAAGACTATGGAGCGCGAAGACTGAGTTGTTTCGTTGTTTCCTTTTCTTCTTTGTTGAGTCATAGGAACCACCATACTGTTAAGTGGGGTCCAAGTGAACAAAGTCATTATGACTGAAGTGATGCTCAACCCAAATCCTATGTCTTCGAGCGAAGACAATGAGAGCAAATCTTATCCAGAGCTGGATGAGTCAGCTTTGCTTGTAGCCCAAGTAAAGTTGTCGTGTGTGTTTGAAATCTGACCGTTGGAACACGTGTCAGTTCCTTAGTGACCCAGGGTCATTTTGGACATATCAGATCGGGTTGCCTTGTGGCTATAAATAGCCCACCCCCTACACCATAAATTGGTGGCTGCTCAGAGTTAGTTTATGGCTTTTGTTGTTTTGAGAGCAACCCACCTCGAAGCCTTTGAGAGAGAAATCCTTGCGAGGACAAATCCCAAACACCGAGAGCCAAAGAGTGTTAGGCATCACTGAAGTCTTTCTGTCTGTGTGACCTGAAGACTTATTACACTTGAGGACTGTGTATCCTCTAGCCAGTTAGGCGTCGCGTTCTGAGCATCCAAGAGTCATTGTGGATCGCCGGTGAACGAAGTCTGTGAAGGTTCGGAAGTCTACCTTGAAGACTTACCAGAGTGATTGGACGAGGACTGTGTGTCCTTAGCTCAAGGGGAATAAGGTGAAGACGCGGTCTTCTGAGTTGAATCTCAGCCTCCCTAACCAGAAGTACAGTTGTCATAGCAACTGGAACTGGTCCAACAAATCCCGTGTCTTCAACAAGTGACTGGTTCTATCTTTTCCCTCCCTTTGCTTTGAGTTTGTCTTCGTGAAGTCATTGCCTATTTGTCTTATCTGTTTGACTTCATTGCTTGACTACTATCGTTGATTGGCTTCATACTATCTTCCATCCTGATCCTAACTACCTACCTGCTATTAGTCTTTGTACGTTCACATAATTGCATACTTGACTATGGCTTTCTTGTTGTAGTTTATCTTCTGCTGCATATTAATTAGGTCATTTCTATTGCTTGTCTTCGAAACTTCCATGTTTTGAAGACTTTGATAAAAATCGCCTATTCACCCCCCCTCTAGTCGATAACTAGCACTTTCAATTGGTATCAGAGCAAGGTACTCCCTTGTTCTGTGTGATTCGGTTTAACCACCTGGAGTTTAGCTATGTCGACTGTAGGGATAATCAAAGTCTCCGCCGCTTGCCCCGTGTTCGATGGAACTGAATATCCCTACTGGAAGAATAAGATGCGCATGCATCTTGAAGCCATTGATGTCGACCTCTGGTATGTCGTCAAGAACGGCGTTCCCAAAACTGGTGAAGGTGTCACCCCAACTGATGTCAAGAAGTTCATTCAACTGGACTCCACTGCAAAGAACATCACAGTATGGCCGTGTGAGTGCTCTGGAAATGTCAAAGCTAGTCTGGGACTGGCTATCCAAGGTCAAGGAAGGTGTCTCTACACAAAGAGATCAAATGATCAGTGTTCTTTGCAACCTCTTCAATCGCTTCAAGAGAAACGACAATGAAAATGTCCAGCTCACGTTTGATCGCCTCACCGACATCACAAATGAGCTTCAGGCTCTCGGCGCCACTGAGATTACCAAGCATGAAATCGTCAAGACACTACTGAGACCACTTGACAGCTCCTTTGACACCCTTTCCCTCATGATACAAGAACGCCCTGACTTCAAGACACTCGATCCGTCTGATATACTTGAGAGGCTGAACACACATGAGTTCCAGCTTTCTGAGAAAAGAGATATCTATGGTCCCAATTATGGACGAACTCGCACTTTGAAGGCAAAAGTTGCTTCCTCATCTGAAGAAGAATCTGACTGCGGTTCTGATGATCCTGAAGACATTGGAAAGTAACTTGCTATGCTTGTGAAGAAGTTCCAGAGGTTCACCAAGAAGAAGGGCTTCAGAAAGTCTTCACGATCCAGTTCAAGAAATGATGAAGCTTCCACTCAAGACAACAAGAAGAGAACATGTCATAAGTGCAAGAAGCCTGGGCACTACATCTCCGAGTGTCCATAGTGGGACAATGAGAAGAAGAAGAAGAAGAAGAAGAGCAAGGAATATGATTCTGATGACAAGAAGAAGAATAAATCTTCAAAGTCTTCTTCCAAGTCCTCATCAAGGTCTTCATCTCATAAGAAGAGCTCATCTGGCAAGGCTCGTGCTTTTGTTGGCAAGGAAATGGATTCAGAGGAGTCTGCTTCTGAGGAGGCGGAGGTGGAGTCTAAAGAAGAGTCCGACCCTGGCGTTGCAAGTCTGGCTCTAGCCACAGCCTATGTTGCCAAGTCCATCTTCAACACTGAAGACAATGACTTTCACACCAATGCTGAAGCTGATGACATGGACGACCCTGCTCCCACCTACTGCTTCATGGCACGTGGTGCCAAGGTAAAATCATGTGATGCTTACTTTCAAACATCAAGTGAAGATGACTCTGATTGTGAATCCAAACCCAACTACAAAACACTTGCTAAAATTGCTACTGAACAACAAAGGGCTATGGAACATACTCAAAAACTGTTAGACAAAAGCGATGACCTGTTGGACGCGGAAATGACACGTTGACAGTCCTTAGTTGAAGACATAAAAAATCTTCACACTAAGTACCAAGAACTTGAAAGTCTTCATGAGACGCTCTCAACCACTTATGAAAAGCTCTCCTATGATTATCTTCAAAGGAAGCAAGAGCTTGAGAAATTGAAAGCGGCTCATGAAGATCTTCAAAAAGAGAATGAGTCATTTCAGGCTCAACAGATCAGTTCCGCTTAGGATGGATTTGAACCACCATGTCTAAAATGCATTGAGCGTGATAACGCTACCTCTGTTGCGGAGTGTTCCACTGCTGCTACTATTGCTTTGTCTTCAACTACTGATGTGGTAACTAACCCCTCTGCTGAGGATAGCACTACTATTGCTGATGAAAATGCTAGGTTGAAGACATTGCTTGAAACAGGGATGTATAAAAGTCTGAAAGGACATCAGACACTTTGTGATGTCCTCAAAAAGCAGATTCTGAACCGAAACCCTAGGAAAGAGGGTGTTGGGTTCGAGAGGAAAATGAATGCTGATGGTTCCTACTGGAAGCCTAAGCAGTATCCCAAAACCACATGGGTTGCTGCAAAGGAACCTTCAGTGGATCCATCCAACTTATCTGGCTTTACCTGTGCTAATCCTATTATGATTGATGAATCCTTTGATGCAAACTATAAACTGTTCAAAAATCAGAATGGTGAAGTGTTTGCCAAGTATATTGGTACTAACTGCAGAAATGGACCACCTATGAAGAAGATCTGGGTTCCCAAAAGTTGTCTTGAGAATCATCCAGTGAATGTCATCATGACACCACCAGGGAAGAAGCAAACCCCAGACCAAAGGCATCATATGGTCCAACGTCTTCATACGGATACAGGACTCACCCGAGTCACCCTAACGCCAATGTTTTGCAGGGAAATCGTACTCAAACTTATGAATATGAGCGTGTGTCTTCAAACCGCTATGTTCATAGAACTAAGAACTTTTCTGCTTATTCATATGAGTATCATTCATCTCCTGCAAGGCTATTTGCTAGGGCTCCAAAGCCAAAATTCTCAGATGCTGCACTTAGACTCATTGCTTCTAAGCCACCCCTGAAGATGTGGGTGGTGAAGAAGAATTAACTCTCTTTTGGAGAATATGGTCTCCAGCCAGCAATCAAAGGCGTCCGATACTATTGCTGGGGACCTAAAACACTATAAGGGACGCATGATAAAATAGTCTTACTATATATTTCACATGAGAATCGCTTACATGTCATACTATGAATTCTAACCTTGATCTAAGCTGTGATAACCCTTGTGTGCATCAAATGCTTATGCTTCACAACACACTATGTGAAGCCTATCCTCCTAACTGCACTGTAGGGTATGACACCTCATGCTTCAGAGTGGATTATGGACAGCGGATGCACTAATCATATGACTGGTGATCAAAGTCTTCTCATGGACTCAACTTTACGTCCATCAGACAAGAGTCACATCACATTTGCTGACACTGGTAAAAGCAAGGTATTGGGTCTAGGTAGAGTTGCAATCTCAAAGGATCAACACATGGATAAAGTGATGCTTGTTGAATCCCTTGGGTTCAACTTAATGTCTGTCTCAATGCTTTGTGACTTAAACATGATTGTGCTATTCCGAAAATCTCTAGTCTTTGAAGGGTATAGGAAAGAGGATCTATACATGGTAGATTTCTCAGCAGGTCCACAGCTTGCCGTATGTCTTCTTGCAAAAGCTTTAGAATGTTGTCTCTAGCATCAAAGGCTGGGGCATGCTGGCATGAGGAACTTACACACATTCGTCAAGAAGAAGCATGTCATAGGCATCGAGGGTGTCAAGTTTAAGAAGGATCATTTGTGTGGTGCCTGCGAAGCTGGAAAGATGACTAGGGCCAAGCACCCCTCAAAGACAATCATGACGACATCTCAACCCTTCGAGCTGTTACACATGGACTTATTTGGCCCTACTCACTACTCTACCCTCACAACAACAGCTTGTCTCTATGGCTTCGTCATTGTTGATGACTACTCAAGATATACATGGGTGCACATAATTCTCTACAAGACTGAAGTGCAAGATGTCTTCAGACGCTTCGCAAATCATGCCATGAACAATTATGGCATCAAGATCAAGCATATCAGAAGTGACAACGGCACTGAGTTCAAGAACACCGGGCTTGATCTTTATCTGGATACAATGGGAATCACTCATGAGTTTTCTGCTCCATACACACCTTAGCAAAATGGCATTGTTGAGCGCAAGAACAGAACCCTCATTGGGATGGCTCGAACAATGCTCGAGGAGTACAAGACACCAAGAAAGTTCTGGCCTGAAGCTATTGATACAGCATGTCACATCATCAACCGTGTCTACACCCATAAGCTTCTGAACAAAACATCCTATGAGCTCCTCATTGGCAAGAAGCCAAATGTCAGTTACTTCAGAGTATTTGGTGCAAGGTGCTGGATCAAGGATCCCCATCACAAGTCAAAATTTGAACCTAAAGCTCACGAAGGCTTCATGCTCGGTTATGGAAAGGAGTCACACTCTTACAGAGTCTTCAACCTCTATCACTATAAAATCGTTGAAACTATGGACGTGCGATTTGATGAAACCAATGGTTCACAACAAGAGCTTCTGCCAGGAACACTAGATGAAGCTCCTCTCAATGAATCTATCAAGATGATGGGAACTGGTGAAATCATGCCTTCTGAAGCACAGCCTAAAGAGGAACTTATCATTTTTGCACCAAACCAACCTGAAGACAATGCTTAGACCGAAGACAATCCTCCCAATGATGACAATGATTAGCATGAGCAAGGTCTTCGTCCAGTTCATCCTCGTGTTGCAAATGAAGTACAAATTGAGAAGATAATTGATAGCATCAATGCACCTGGTCCGATTACTCGCTCAAGAGCAACACAGTTAGCAAATTTCTGTGGGCATTTTTCATTTGTGTCAATATCATAACCCAAGAAAGTTGTTGAAGCCTTTATGGAACCTGAATGGATTCAAGCCATGAAAGAAGAACTTCAACAGTTCAAGCTGAATAATGTTTGGGAACTTGTCAAGCGTCCTGACCCTCGCAAGCATAAGATTATTGGCACTAAATGGATATATCGGAACAAGCAAGATGAGCATGGTCAAGTCATCATAAACAAAGCACGTCTTGTGGCTCAAGGATATACTCAAGTTGAAGGAATTGACTTTGATGAAACATTTGCTCCTGTAGCTAGGCTTGAAGCTATTCGCATACTGCTAGCCTATGCTAACCATCACAACATCTTACTTTATCAAATGGATGTGAAGAGTGCATTCCTCAATGGCAAGATTTAAGAAGAAGTGTACGTTGCTCAACCACCTGGCTTTGAAGATCCAAAACATCCTGATATGGTGTATAAACTAAACAAAGCTCTGTATGGCCTCAAACAAGCTCCTCGCGCTTGGTATGATACGATCAAAGACTTCCTGAAGAGCAATGGCTTCAAACCTGGATCCCTCGATCCCACACTCTTCGCGAAGACATATGATGGTGAACTGTTTGTATGCCAAATATATGTGGATGACATTATCTTCGGTTGCACCAACCAGAAGTATAGTGATGAGTTTGGATACATGATGCAAGAGCAATATCAGATGTCCATGATGGGTGAGCTGAAGTTCTTCCTTGGTCTTCAAATTCGTCAGCAAAGGAATGACATCTTAATATCTCAAGAAAAATATCTCAAAGACTGTCTGAAGAAGTTTGGAATGCAAGATAGCAAAGGTTACACGATGCCAATGCTAGCCAAACACGATCTTGGTCCCGACGACAATGGTAAAGAGTTTGATCAAAAGGTATACCGCTCCATGATTGGTTCTTTACTTTACCTATGTGCATCTAGGCCATTTATTATGCTTAGTGTTTGCATGTGTGCTCGATTCCAAGCAGCACCAAAGGAATCGCATCACCTAGCTGTGAAGTGAATTCTTCGATATTTGGCTTACACCCCAACACTCGGATTATGGTATCCAAAGGGCTCAAAATTTGTTCTGGTTGGATTCTCGGATGCTGATTTTGCTGGTGACAAGGTGGATCGCAAGTCTACATCAGGCACATGCCACTTTCTGGGACGATCACTTGTCTGTTGGTCTTCAAAGAAGCAAACTCTGTATCACTCTCAACTGCTGAATCTGAATACATTGCTGCTGGATCTTGCTGCGCTCAGCTTCTATGGATGAATCAAACTCCCAAGGACTATGGCGTCAATCTGAAACAAGTACCTCTCTTCTGCGACAACGAAAGCGCCATCAATATTGCCAACAATCTAGTTCAGCACTCGAAGGCAAAGAACATTGAAATTCGTCATCACTTTCTCAGAGATCATGTCATGAAAAAGATATTGACATCATTCACGTCAACACTGAAGAGCAACTGGCAGATATCTTCACAAAGCCCTTGGATGAGAAAAGGTTTTGCAAGTTACGGTGTGAGCTAAATATCTTGGAATTCTCAAATGTTCTATGATCAGGCACACATCCTAACACTTATGCATGTTGATGACTTAGATGTGCAACACACGAAGTAAAGTATATCTTCAATCAATGAAGACTTACATTCTGAGTGTGAATACATTAACGTGTAATTTGACTTCGGAGCGCCACGATAATTGTGCGCCGTGTTTGGGTCTAATACTTCCTATACACTGGGAAACGCCACCACCAAATTTCTTGGTTTGAAGTGTTTCACTCATGGTGTTATTTTTGCAATATCTTCGCATTTGATTTGTCTTCAAGATTTCAACTTATCTTCATGATTTACTTCACTATGTTGATTTGATTGCTTTCTCATATATATATACTAGTATTCTGTCCTCTACAGCATTCACTTATAGGTATGTCTTCATTGTTGAAATCTTTTGAACTAAGTGAATGTGATCGGACCCTAATCTCTCTATGCTCTCTATCTCAAACTCTATCTGTCCAAATCATATGCATTCTATTGAAACTGTCGAATGTCTTCTCTGCATTCTTGTCAGCAGAAGGCACAGAGATAAACATTAAGTCTGTTTTAAATGATTCATCGTTATTGTTTGAAATCCTAAGAAGCCGGAACAACCATCCGACAAACTTGGCGGGCGTGGGAACGTGGGACAACTCTGAGTATGTTGCATGCTAGCCACGTGTCCCTCGGATGTGAACAGGAAGGGGCACCTGCATAATTGCACTATGCCACACACCTACTTATAAATATGTGTCCTCTGCGGTCAAGAAAACCTTCTTCCACCTCTCCACCTCGTCAAAACCCTAGCTCCACCGCTAGCTCTCGAGGACACCGACGACGAAGCGCTTAGCTGCCACGACTTCTCCGACACCGTCCTCACGTCGGACGCAGACATCGTCCTCTCCGCCGCCGCCATAGGTGTCCTCCGTCGCCAAGTTAGGGCACGGTGGATTGAACTGCTCAGTCTCCTATTCATCCCATCTAGCAGTTCTTTGTGTGGTAAATATAACTCTATATTTACCACCTTTTTGATCCTCAATGATTCATCCTATTTACCAAAATTGGTTTTTATCTATACAATGTTAGATCTATTCTGTCTGCATCTCATACTGCATAGTATATTCACTTAAGCTTCATATATGGTTAGATTCCTCACTTGTACTTATTCACGGATTAGTACAAATCTGGAACCAACTATCAACATATAAGTGAATGTCTTCGCAGCATGAGGTCAATGCCTTCAAACTGATTTATCTTCAAAATCTTCTGAGAATGCATATGACCTCTTCCCCTTCCCTCGCATCTCTAATGCTGTCACAGGTACATGTCCGTGGGAGAATCCCTAGGTTCTCAATAGTCTGCATTCGTTTGCAGAATTCTTACAGCAACACATTAACTCTCCCGAAGCCAGTTCCTATTTTTCCAGCAAGCGAAAGCCTTTGAAGCCTTTGAACATATTGAAGCCATTCAGCTTGAAGTTCATGGCTGCAGAAAAATCTGTAAGGAAGGGTGGCAGACAGCGTCGAGGGGGAACATCAAAAGATTTGCCTGATGACCTCACAGACCTTTATAAGACAGATCCTGATGAGGATTACAATCAGCGCAAGACACGAATCCAATGGATTCGATGATATTGGGCTGAACAATGGTTCAAGTAAAAGTTCGTGACCCAGGAGTACACTGAGAAGAATGCTATCAAAAGTCCTTGGGGTGATATTCTCTATCGAGGCCTTCCTCCCAAGAACAGAGCTGAAGCTATTGCACAAGAATTCTATCCTTGTATGGTCCGTGGACCACAGCCTGAAAATGCCGATCCATCATCATTGCTCTGGTGTCGTGACGACAATCTCTTCAAGCGCAACTTCCAGCATGCAAAGGAATCGGCCAAAGAAAACAAGAAGTCATGGGGATTAGACTTCAACCCTGGTCCCTCTGCTCCCCGTGATGACGGCTCACGTGATGCGGAACCACATGAAATCGGCCCCTTTTCAAACCTTGATGGCCTCATCTCATACATCTTGGTACAAGGTGCGAAAGTGGATCATTCTAAAAATAATGCTGACACTGATGAAGCCCCAGCTCCTCCTCCAAAGCCACAGAAGCTAAAGAAGATTAAGGCTTCAACATCAGCTGCACCTCCAAAAGCTTCACGTGTGAAGCCACTGGCCACTGCACCTCCTGAAGACAGTGTGCAGTCTGAAGATCTATCATGCATCTCCAAAAAGACGGAGAAGAAAAAGAAAATCATCAAGAGTAATGATCAAACATTGACTCCTGCTGCCATTCTGCATGAAGAACACATTGATCTGTCCAGCGATGACGATCTTGTAGATGATGCTCCTGAGCAACTGATCAAGAGCAAGGAAGAAGCAGAGATCTTCAATAATTTGCCTCTCTTTGATGTGGCAATCATCCATAACTTCATTGATGAGTGGTTTGACACACCAAATCTCAGCTTTGATGATTTGCAACTTCCAATTGGCCTCAGCGTCTCCTTCAATGGCGCTATTGCTTCTGAGCTAGCTATTGCTCAGCGCATCGTCGAACTGAAGCACAAGATCGACTTCGAAAAGGCTCAGTTCAAGAAGCATGTGGCCAAGCTCAGCATGCAAGATGTCAAAAACTTCAAGATCATACTGCACGAGCTCAAAGAAGCCTTTCACAAAAAGCGTGAAGAAGCTAGAGGCTCTCGTGAGCGCATGAAGAGTCTGGCTGACAAGTGTGTGCTAGCCTACTATGAGGCTGAGAAGCGCAAGGCTCTTGGCCGCCCTAGCATTGACCCCAGAATGGCTGCAAAGAAGAAGAAGCTATCAACTGTCCAATCTGCACCGTCAAGGCAGGATGAGCCTCGCATAGTCTTCCCAAGCAGCATGACTGGCTTGAAGCCAAAGGCCATGTCAACCGCTTCAGAACAGAAGAAGACGAGGGCTGCAGAGGCTGAAGCCAGAAAAAGGAAAACCTCAGAAGCCTCTGATGCTGCTCCCTCCAAGAAGAAGTGCAAGATCAAGAACAATCGAGCTGCTCCCACAGAGCCCTTAGTTGTTGAACCTATCTCAGTGGTTCACCCTGTATCTGCAAACCAAGAACTACGAATGATTGTTCATGAGCCTGCTTCCACAAAGGCTCATGAAGCTGAAGAGATTCCAGCAGTTGATCCCATCGCTGCTGAAGACATTGGTCACCATGACAATTTTGAAGATGATGAAGTTCTTCCTCAGATTGAACACAACGTGGTATCATCGCCTATTCTCACGAACATCGAAATCATCAGCATTGGTTGTCCTCTGACGCCAATTGCTCAGGATGCATCATGGGCTGATCACCCGCAACAACAAGACTCCCCCAGTACTCCCCAACACCAACAAGTCACACCATCTATGCAAGTTAAAGAGGATGAGGCCCAGCCAACTCCATCACCAAAGGCGTCGCCTGTACTACAAAGGCTTCGCAAAGGACCAAGGCCTCAAGTCCCTCTTCCGAGCGTTCCAGAAGGAGAAGTGCACCACCGATCTGTTGCACGTCAGGTGTTTTCAGAAGCCACTCCAACTGTGAATGTCTCCGTGTGTGAAGCCCAAGCTGGTGAAGACAATCCAGCTGCATCAGCCGATGACAAACATCAAGAAGAACATGTCCCTACTCCCCCCATCACTGAAGAAGCTGTTCCTGAAGTGAACATGCCTGTGCCAGACCCTCCAGCTCAACAAGTGGAGGTTGAAAACGTTGAGGCTGCCACCACCAACACAAATGAAGCCAATGACATAGTCATGGCTGAAGCTAATGTGGAGCCTGCACCAAGCAACATGCCAGAAGTCAATGCTGCAACTGCTCCTGAAGCTTCTGTTGTGCAGCCTGAAGCCACTGTTGTTGCCACTGCTCCTGTTCCGCCACCAAGGCCCTATACAATTGAGCAAGCATACAACCATGGCGAGCTAATCACAGTAAGATGGCCCGTTCTGGTTCCTCCGCCTAATGTCTCTGGTCCTCAGTTTGATTATCACATTAAGCATAGGCCTCAGGTCCAGAAACCAAAGCCAAGACTGCCAAGGTTTCTAGGTACTGCCACATCTGCAGGGTCCTTCAATGCAAATGGCTTCAAAAGCCACAACACCTTCTTTGACAGCTCAAAGAACCCTTACTCAATGCCAAGAATATCATCTGATCGTTTCTGGAGTCATCAGCAACGAAGCTATTACTCCTGCGTTCTGTATGATCAAGAGCGCATTTTCCCTCATATGCGCCTCGACACTGAAGCCATTGCTGGACTGCCATCCTTAGAAGAAGCACTAGACTGCTTTCGTGATGCAGGTCTGCTCAGCTTTGTGACAGACAAAGAACATTGGAATGAAGAACTATTGCTTCAATTCTATGCTACGCTCCACATTCGTGGCTACAACAGGGATAGAAAGACATGGGTTCTCGAGTGGATGACAGGAAATGTTCATCATGAAGCCAAAGCTCTTGACATCATTGAGCTTACAGGGTTATCCACTCCCGGAGAACTGTACGAACCTGGTTGTCAACACCACCACAATGCACTGGAGAGCATTTTCCATAAGCCAGAACCCAACATGAGCCAGATGTTGAGCATGACGAAGCCTTTGCCACATGACGCTGAATACCCAAAGGAGTTCTTTGTTGATGACCTTGAGTATCTGCCGCGCACCATATATCACATCATCAGGCGGACTCTATGGCCTATCAAAGGACATTCATCAGCTGCAAAACTTGAAGGAGCCATGAAGACATTGGTCTTTTACATCCTCAATGGCATCATCTTCAATGCACAAGATTTCTTCCTCCGGCAACTGGCTGCATCTGGATCTGACCTTTTTGGTCTGAAATTCTATGCTCCATGGGTCATGCGCCTCATCAAGCTACACTCTGCTATCAACTATCAGCCCTCTGCTCGCAATCATGTGATCTTTCTACCAGAGGTTGATATGTCAGTTGAAGCCATATACCCTGAACCTGCCAAGAAGCCTCTTTGTCTCCAAAATGCTAAACACCATAGCTTTACTCAGCCTATGGAAAGAGTTCAAGCAGTAACTCATGTCTATCCAATGGCTGGAAACACTCGTCTACCTCATCGTGCACCAACTGAAGCTACTGAGAGCACAATTGCCCAAAGATCTAAGAAGCGCTCTCGTTTCCTGAATGACTGAGAACTTCTTGTGGCACTGCATCAGAAACAAGATAAGCATCATTTTTGGCTCAAGCGTCAGATGCAAAGCCTCTTGGTGGATGTAAATCGCATTCGCAATCTCGCCACCAGGAATGCATTTGTCACTCATGAAACCTATCGGCGATTGTCGTGGAATTATCACGTCAGATGTCCTTGTGAAAGGACTTAGTCGTGGAGCCATCGCAATGGGTTAGCTTGAAGGGGTTAAACCGGACAAGGGACACGGGAGTTATACTAGTTCGGCCCCTTCGATGAAGGTTAAAGCCTACGTCTAGTTGTGATGGGATTGATTGGGTTTCGATGATCAGGGAGCGGAATACGCTTGCCTGAGTCTCGAGTTGTTGTCTGTCGTCCCTAAACCGCCGCCGGGTCGCCCCTTTATATACACAGGTTGACGCCCGACCGGTTTACAGAGCCCCGAGGCCGACTCATACAAAGTGTCCGGCTCGGTCTCTCCTTTCCTAACTTATACTACAAGTTTACATAGTCATGGCGGTTTACCACTATGGGCCCTAATCCACCTTTGGGCTTCGGGCTTCTATGCTTCTTTTAGTAAAGCGCCATCTTCCGGATCTTCATGGGATTCAACATAGTCAAGGGTGAACCGGACCGTCCTTGCCGGTTTATACTCAGTAGCTATATCCTCCACAGCGATCATGGAAGAGTTTGACCCTGCTCAGTGCTGAAGCAGATCTTCAAGACGATGGCTTCACTGAACGATTCAAGTTTGACTCCACTCCTCCACGGAATGTTGTCCTACGACGAACTCCATCTCTTGAAGACTCTGACTATTCTTCCTCCGCGGCAACTGTGAATGCCAATGTGATCAATGATGAAGACGATGCTACTTCACCACCCCCTACTTCTCCACGCATCGACACTGCACCAAGTTCGTCAATGCCGCCAAACAACAACGACAACCCTACTGCTTCACCTACTCCTCAAAAGAACGAGTAGATGCTCTATGTCTTCAAGCCTTTTTGGTCATTACTGACAAAAGGGGGAGAAGCATATGAGTTTGATAGTCTTCAAGCGGGTTCATATGGGCGGTTGCTTTATATTTTGCCTATGTGTTTACAACTCTTGCTTTTGATACGTTTCGTTCTTTGAGTTGTAACACTTAAACTCGATGGTCGTCTGCAACTTATTTGCTTTTCCATGTGCAATGATAACTTCCGCACTTAGATCATTCTGCAGACGTCCATTTTTCATTATGCATGTCATCCTCTTAGTTATATCATTTCATGCATGATGAATTATCTTCATAAGTTGAAGAGGATCTCCACAAGTACAACCTGCCATGTGCATTTGCATTCCAAAAGCAAATTACTTATATGCACATCTTCAGGGGGAGCCCTTGCCACTTATGAAGACAATACCCTATCCTTTACAATTTTCACATACTTCATTCCCATTGAAAACTTCAACCAGTTTGTCATCAATCACCAAAAAGGGGGAGATTGTAAGTGCATCTAGTGCCACCCCTAGTTGGTTTTGGAGTATTGACGACAAAGTTGGTTGAGGGACTAATGCGTTTGTGAGAATTGTAGGATAACGCAGGTAGTGTCCCTCATTGATTCGGTGTACCTACCGGAGATGACCCCTAAAAATGTATGAAGACATTGAAGACAATGGTGGTGTGTGAAGATATTCACATTGAAGACTATGACATGAGAAGACATTGAGTGAAGTCTATGGAGCGCGAAGACTGAGTTGTTTCGCTGTTTCCTTTTCTTCTTTGTTGAGTCATAGGAACCACCGTACTGTTAAGTGGGGTCAGAATGACTGAAGTGATGCTCAACCCAAGTCCTATATCTTCGAGCGAAGACAATGAGAGCATATCTTATCCAGAGCTGGATGAGTCAGCTTTGCTTGTAGCCCAACTAAAGTTGTCGTGTGTGTTTGAAATCTGACCGTTGGAACACGTGTCAGTTCCTTAGTGACCCAGGGTCATTTCGGACATATCAGGTTGGGTTGCCTTGTGTCTATCAATAGCCCACCCCCTACACCATAAATTGGTGGCTGCTTAGAGTTAGTTTACGGCTTTTGTCGTTTTCAAAGCAACCCACCTCGAAGCCTTTGAGAGAGAAATCCTTGTGAGGACAAAGCCCAAACACCCAGAGCCAAAGAGTGTTAGGCGTCACTGAAGTCTTTCTGTCTGTGTGACCTAAAGACTTATTACACTTGAGGACTGTGTATCCTCCAGCCGGTTAGGCGTCGTGTTGTGAGCATCCAAGAGTCATTGTGGATCGCCGGTGAACGAAGTCTGTGAAGGTTCGGAAGTCTACCTTGAAGACTTACCAGAGTGATTGGGCGAGGACTGTGTGTCCTTAGCTCAAGGGGAATAAGGTGAAGACGCGGTCTTCTGAGTTGAATCTCAGCCTCCCTAACCAGACGTACAGTTGTCACAGCAACTGGAACTGGTCCAACAAATCCCGTGTCTTCAACAAGGGACTGGTTCTATCTTTTCCCTCCCTTTACTTTGAGTTTGTCTTCGTGAAGTCATTGCCTATTTGTCTTATCTGTTTGACTTCATTGCTTGACTACTATCGTTGATTGGCTTCATACTATCTTCCATCCTGATCCTAACTACCTAGCTGCTATTAGTCTTTGTACGTTCACATAATTGCATACTTGACTATGGCTTGCTTGTTGTAGTTTATCTTCCGCTGCATATCAATTAGGTCATTTCTATTGCTTGTCTTCAAAACTTCCACGTTTTGAAGACTTTGATAAAAATCGCCTATTCACCCCCCCTCTAGTCGATAACTAGCACTTTCAGTTTCCTCATCTGAAGAAGAATCTAACTGTAGCTCTGGTGATCCTGAAGAGCTTGGCAAAGAGCTTGCAATGCTAGTGAGAAAGTTCTAGAAGTTCTCCAAGAAGAATCGATTCAGCAAGTCTTCAAGATCTAGCTCCAAGAGTGATGAGGCTTCAACACATGACTACAAGAAGAGAACGTGCCACAAATGCAAGAAGACTGGCCACTACATCTCTGAGTGTCCTTAGTGGGATAAGGAATTGAAGAAGATGATGATGAAGAAGAAGAGCAAGGAATATGATTCTGATGACAGTAAGAAGAAGAAATCTTCAAAATCTTCCTCAAAGTCGTCGTTAAAATCTTCATCACACAAGAAGACCTCATCAAGCCAGGCTCGTGCATTTATTGGCAAGGAGATGGATTCAAAGGAGGAGTCTGCTTCTGAGGAGGCAGAGGTGGAGTCTCAAGAGGAGTCTGATTCATGCGTGGCAAGCCTGGCTGTGGCATCAGCGTTCGTCGCCAAGTCCATCTTCAACACTGAAGACAATGCTCGCAGCATTGAAGCCAAAGCTGATGATGATGACGATGACTCTGCTCCTACCTATTGCTTCATGGCACGTGGTGCCAAGGTAACTTCACGCAATGCCTACTTCCAAACTTCTAGTGAAGATGACTATGAATGTGAATCCAAACCTAGCTATAAGACACTTGCTAAAATTGTAACTAAGCAACAAACTGCTATGGAACACATTCAAAAACTGCTAGACAAAAACGATGACCTATTGGACGCGGAAATGAATCGAACTCAGTCCTTAATTGAAGATATTAAAAGTCTTCGTGTTAAGTATGAAGATCTTGAAAGTTGTCATGAAACTCTCTCAGCCTCTCATGAGAAGCTTTCCTATGATTATCTTCAAAGGAAGCAGGATCTAGAGAAAATGAGAGTGTCTCATGAAGATCTTAAAAGGAGAATGATTCACTACTCGCCCAACAGATCAGTACCGCTCAAGTAGAATTTGTTCCACCATGCTTGAAGTGTCTTGAGCGCGATAATGATGTCTCTATTGCTGAATGTTTTACTGCCTCTGATGTTGCAATATCTTCAACTGTTGATGTGGTAACTAACCCCTCTTCTGAGTATGGCACTACTATTGCGAAGGAGAATGCAAGGTTGAAGACATTACTTGAGACTGGCATGTACAAAAGCCTCAAAGGGCATCAAACTCTGTGTGATGTCCTCAAGAAACAGATTCTGAACCGAAACCCTAGGAAAGAGGGTGTTGGGTTCGAGAGGAAAATGAACGTCGATGGCTCATATTGGACACCTGAGCAGTACCCACCTGGGTTGCTGCTAAGGATCCTTCAGTCGATCCATCTACCTTATCTGGCTTCACTTGTGCCAATCCAATTCTCATTGATGAATCCTTTGATGCAAATTATAAACTATTTAAGAATCAAAATGGTAAAGTGTTTGCCAGGTACATTGGTACTAACTGTAGGAATGGGTCACCCGAGAAGAAGATCTGTGTGCCCAAAAGATGTCTTGAGAAACTTCCCATGAATGTCATCATGACACCACCCAAGAAGAAGACAAACCCTCGACCAAAGGCGTCATATGGTCCAAAGGCTTCATACAGAGAGAGGACCACCTATGGTCACCCTAATGTCACTGTTTTGCAGGAGAATCGCTATGAGACTCATGAATCTGAGCGTGTTTCATCCAACCGCTATGTTCACAAAACTAAGAACTTTTCTGCATATTCTTATCAGTATTATTCTCCTCCTGCAATGCTATTTACTAGGGCTCCAAAGCCAAAGTTCTCAGATGCTACACTTGGACTCATTGCTTCTAAGCCACCCCTGAAGATGTGGGTGGTTAAGAAGAATTAACTTCTTTTGCAGGGAAGGGTCTCCAGCCGGAAAGCAAAATCTTCTGACGACAATGCTGGAGACCTAAAACATCTTGTGGGACGCAAGATAAAATGTTCAAATGGTTTTATCATGTATTTCGTCCCAGGGTTCCTTGACGAGCATCCTATCATGCCTAACCAGGATCTAAACTTTGGTAATATGCTTGTTCGCTACATGTTTCTACTTCACAATACTCTTGGTGAAGCCTATCCTGCTAACTACAGTGTATGGTACAACTCCGAAAGCCACTAAATGGTTCATGTATAGCGGCTGCACCAACCACATGACTGGTGATCGAAGTCTTCTAATGAATCCAACCCTACGTCCTTCTACTAAGATCGAGCCACATCACATTCGCTGGCACTGGTAAAAATAAGGTATTGGGTCTTGGTAGAGTTACTATCTTAAAGGATCAGCACATGGATAACGTGATGCTTGTTGAATCCCTTGGTTACAACTTAATGTCTGTGTTAATGCTCTCTGATCTGAACATGTTTGTGATATTTGGAAAATATCGTTGTCTTGTGCTAATGGAATCTAACAAATCTCTAGTCTTTGAAGGCTATCGAAGAGGTGATCTGTATATGGTAGATTTCTCCGCAGGACCACAACTTGTCATATGTTTTCTAGCAAAGGCTTAAGAATGCTGGCTATGGCATTGAAGGCTAGGACACGCGGGCATGAGAAACCTGTACACTCTTGAGAAGAAGAAGCACATCATTGGCATCGAGGGCGTCAAGTTCAAGAAGGATCATCTATGTGGTGCCTGTGAAGCTGGGAAGATGATGAGAGCCAAGCATCCCTCGAAGAAAATCATGACTACCTCCTGCCCCTTCGAGCTGCTTCACATGGATCTATTTGGCCCTACTCACTACTCTACTCTCACTACTACTGCACATCTCTATGGCTTCGTTATTGTTGATGATTACTCGAGATACACCTGGGTGCACATAATTCTCTATAGGACAGAAGTGCAGGATCTCTTCAGACGCTTCGCAAAGTGGGCCATGAAGAACTATGGCATCAAGATCAAGCACATCCAGAGTGACAATGGAACTGAGTTCAAGAATGCAGGCCTTGACATTTATCTTGATACGTTTGTCATCACACATGAGTTCTCTGCTCCTTACACACCTCAGCAGAATGGCATCATGGAGTGCAAGAACAGAACACTCATTGAGATGGCACGAACGATGCTTGATGAGTGCAAGACTCCAAGAAAATTTTGGCCTGAAGCCATTAATACCACATGCCACATCATCAACAGAGTATATCTTCACAAGTTCTTCAAGAAAACATCCTATGAATTTCTGAGTGGTAAGAAGCCAAATGTGAGTTACTTCAAAGTCTTTGGTGCTAGGTGCTGGATCAAAGATCCACATCACACGTCCAAATTTGCACTGAAAGCACATGATGGTTTTATGCTTGGTTACGGAAAGGACTCGCACACCTACAGAGTCTTCAACCTCTTTCACTATAAAGTGGTTGAAACTGTGGATGTGCGGTTCGATGAGACTAACGGCTCACAAAGAGAGCACCTGCCAAATGTGCTAGATGAACCTACACTAGGTGAAGCTATCAAGTTAATGGGTACTAGAGAAATCATACCCACAGAGATATAGGCTGAGGATGAGATCATCATTTCTGCACCTAATCAACCTGAAGACAATGCTCAGCCCGAAGCCAATGCTGAAGACGAAGACAATAGTTAGTCAGATCAAAATCTTCGTCCAGCTCATCCTCGAGTTGCAAATGAAGTGCAAATTGAGAAGATCATTGATAGCATCAACGCCCCTGGCCGTCTCACTCGAACAAGAGCTGCACAACTAGCAAACTTATGCGGTCACTTTGCTTTTATCTCTATATCTGAACCCAAGAGAGTTAAAGAAGCCTTCATGGAACCTGAATGGATTCAAGCTATGCAAGAAGAAATTCAACAGTTTGAGGTGAATAATGTCTGGGATCTTGTTAAACGTCCCGATCCTCGCAAGCACAATGTCATTGGCACGAAATGGATCTATCGCAACAAGCAAGATGAACTTGGACAAGTTGTCCGAAACAAAGCTCGCCTAGTTGCTCAAGGTTACACACAAGTGGAAGGAATAGACTTTGATGAAACCTTTGCTCCTCTGGCTCGGCTTGAAGCTATTCGCATACTGTTGGCTTATTCAAACCATCACAACATTCTTCTGTACCAAATGGATGTGAAGAGTGCCTTTCTCGACGGCAAAATCGAAGAAGAAGTGTATGTCGCTCAACCGCCTGGTTTTGAAGATCCTAAGCATCCTGATATGGCGTACAAGCTCAATAAGGCACTGTATGGCCTCAAACAAGCACCTCGCGCTTGGTATGACACACTAAAGGAATTCCTGAAGAGCAAAGGCTTCAAACTTGGTTCACTAGATCCCACTCTCTTCACAAAGACATATGATGGTGAACTATTTGTGTGCCAAATATATGTGGATGACATTATCTTCGGATGCACTGATAAGAGATACAGTGACGAGTTTGGATACATGATGCAAGAGCAATATCAGAAGTCCATGATGGGGGAGCTAGAATTTTTCCTTGGTCTTTAACTCCGTCAGTAACTCAATGGAATCTTCATATCACAAGAAAAATACCTCAAGGATTGCCTTAAAAAGTTTGGAATGCAATATTGCAAAGGGTACACGACGCCAATGCCAACCAAAAGTCATCTTGGCCCTCACGACAATGGTAAAGAGTTCTATCCAAAGGTATACCGCTCCATGATTGGTTCTTTGCTTTATTTATGTGCATCTAGGCCTGATATTATGCTTAGCGTTTGCATGTGTGCCCAATTCCAAACGGCACCAAAGGAGTCGCATCACCTTGCGGTGAAGCGAATACTTAGATATTTGGCTCACACCCCAACACTAGGACTATGGTATCCTAAGGGCTCAACACTGGATCTGGTAGGATATTCTGATGCTGATTATGCTGGTGACAAGGTTGATTGCAAGTCCACTTCAGGAATATGTCACTTTCTTGGATGATCGCTTGTGTGTTGGTCTTCAAAGAAGCAGAACTGTGTATCACTCTCCACTTCTGAATCTGAATACATTGCTGCTGGATCATGTTGTGCTCAACTTTTCTGGATGAAGCAAACTCTCAAGGACTATGGCATCAACACAAAGAATGTGTCACTCTTCTGTGACAATGAAAGCACCATCAAGCTTTCCAAGAATCCAGTTCAGCACTCGAAGACAAAGCACATCGAGATTCGTCATCACTTTCTTAGAGATCATGTCAACAAGGAAGACATTGATATCATTCACGTCAACACTGAAGAGCAACTAGCTGATATCTTCACTAAGCCCTTGGATGAGAAGAGGTTTTGCAAGCTGCGGTGTGAGCTAAATATCTTAGAATCCTCAACTGTCCAGTGAATGGACATACATCCTAACGCGTATGCATGTTGATGACTTAGATGTGCAACACACAAAGTAACATATTTCTTCAATCAATGAAGACTTACCCTTTGAGTGTGAATACATTAACATGGAATTTGACTTCGGAGCGCCATGATAATTGTGCGTCATGTATGGGTCTAATACTTCCTATACAGTGGGTAACGCCGCCACCAACACTTCTCGAAGATTTTCATTTGGCATCATAACTGTATTATCTTCACATTTTGTTTGTCTTCAACATTTGTTTATCTTCAAAGTATATATATATATATATATATATATATATATATATATATATATATACATAAACACTACTCTGATCACAGGATCAGAATAATATTCTGGTCACAACCTGAACTACTGGAGTAACGCGCCTGAACATCCATCTGTACGAACCCGACCTTCGGACTATCTTCTCAACCGTGCCTTCTACCGCGAGTTTTTCTGATCATTCGTGTTGTTCGTGATGTAAGTGTGATGTTTACACGGTTTTTAGAATCTAAATGCTTGTATTGATTAGGAATCTAGCTCCTTGGCGGATTTGCCCTCGGGCAGTGATGAACATGGGTCTGTCACAAGTGTTTTGCATGTACTGGATGTTCTAGGATCTCTAACAGGATGAGAACTGGGTTTAGGTACGAGTTTACTACATGTTTTGTAGTTATTTTTGAACGAATTCGATTTGGTGTTCCGCCACCTTGGTTCTTCGTCAGCGGGATTGGTTTCGGCTGCTGTTGTAGATTTGTAGGTTTTTTGTTCAAATTGAGTATGAATTTGCGTGCATTAGTGAGACAGAATGCTGCCCATTTTGTTAATTTGATTATGCGGGCTCGTACAAATCGAAATTCGGCGATTGGATCTTCTGCCTCCTGCCGTGATTTTTTTGTTTGAGCGACAATATGATGGGAATCATTTTCTTGTTTATCTGGAGCATGATGACATTCGAAATGGCAGTTGAATCCTTACCGCTTCGTTAATTCGATTTGGCTGGCTCATTCATTTCGAAATTGTGGATTGCACTTTTTGCCTCCCATCGTGGTTCGTTGTTCGAGCGCACAGCTTGATGGCAGATCTCTTTTGGATGTTTTATATGGAGTATGACGACGTTCGAAATGGCTTTTGACGTGTTGGAATTGACCCAAACAATTAAATTTGAACCAAATTTAATCGGGGTTGTTATTTCAATCAATTTTTGTTCTGTTGTACAAGCTGGACTACTAGAACTTTCATACCTGAACATGTGTGCTCTAAGTAGATGCTAGAATTCAGTAGATGGTTGTTATTTTTGATCATCCACTATCTTCAGTAGGTGCTGGACTTCTTTCTAATTAATGGTTGAACTTCTGGTTTTCCACATTGCATTCCATATTTGCAAGGCAAAGGTGCATGGTGCTATATATTTACTTTTTTTTGTTTTTTTATAATTTTAGTTCTTGAGATGTTATTTTTAGAGTTTGTCTCGTGGGCAATCATGGGATTAGTCCAAGTATGCATGCACTTTTTCCAGATCATCTAAGGGTCGTTGTACAAGCTGGACTTCTGTGCTGTTCATACACGAACTTCTATTTTTCCTTCTTTGCAAGGTAATGGAGCAAGTCCTGTGTATTTCTTTCTGTTTTTCTGTTATTTTTCATTCTTTTGCATTGCTTTGGATTTTTTTGATAGTCCCATGAGCAACCATGTAATTGGCCTACAGATATGCATATATTTCTTATTTTTTTCTCGTATGTTTTCGTACTTATAGTAGTTGTTGGTCTTTAGTGAATAACTATCCTGAACTTATGTATGCTAATTGTTTTTAAAATGTTAATTTGAGGTTTTGACAAAACCCCAAACTTCTTTATCTTTTCTATTTGAACTCCTTTAATTATAATTATGTTTGTTATTTTAGGATTTAAATATTTGTAGACATTGAAATAGGCATTGGGCCTATTGACAAATGCGATAGCGCGAGGCCGAGCAAGGAGGACGGGGGACGGGACCTCCACTCCCCTCCCCCTGTGAGGCCAAGACAGGAACGAGCCAGAGCAGGCGACAACACGGCGTGCCGTGTTGTCGCATGCAGAGGCGAGTCCGTCACATCCGTGACCCTGCTATCTATCTTAGGGGTGTGGCACTGGGGTGTGTGCGGTCGGGGGTGGAAACAGAATAACCGCATTGCGTCCTGTCAAAACCTAGCGCAGCAATGCGGTAGCGCGAGGCCGAGCAGGGGGGAGGAGGGGTCGGGACCCCCCTCCCCCCCTGCGAGGCCGAGACAGGAACGACCGGA
>NC_057807.1:363180525-363181272 GCF_018294505.1 Triticum aestivum
TGCGGAGGCGAGTCCGTCACATCCGTGACCCCACTATCTATCTTAGGGGTGTGGCTCTAGGGTGTGTGTGCTGTGGGGGGTGGAAACAGAATAACCGCATTGCGCCCTGTCAAAATTTAGCGCGGCAATGCGGTAGCACGAGGCCTCGCAGGGGGGAGGGGGGAGGGACCCCCCTCCCCTCCCCCTGCGAGGCCGAGACAGGAATGAGCCGGAGCAGGCGACGACGCGGCGTGCCATGTCATCGCATGCGGATGCGAGTCCGTCACATCCCTGACCCCACTATCTATCTTGTTTTTATGTTGTGTATTTTAGTTAGGTATGAAATTCATCTCTTTTTGTACTTGAACTTCTTCTTTTTGTTACTTAGTGTTTATTTATTCATGTGCCTTTACTTCTTTGATTAGTGTACTTGAACTTCTGTTCTTTATTTTCTGAACTTCTTTTCTCTTGTTTTTTTAGGTGCATATTTTCTGTTTGTATTTTTCTTCCCTTTGTAGTGTATTTGCCATCGATTTTTGGTTTTAAAGATATTAACAGTGCTATTGTATGACCTTATCTCATTATAATAGATGCATTCAAATGGTGCATTCATTTATCTATAGATGTATTTACTTTTATAGTTGTTGGGGGGTAAAACTCCAATTTCACCGGCGCTGCAACTCCCACCACGACAGATAGGCATTAAGTGACCATCTCCCTCGCCACCACCTGTCAGAAATCCCCTCTCCCTCTGTCGCTCACTCTCTC
>NC_057807.1:363181563-363191709 GCF_018294505.1 Triticum aestivum
CATGCCCCCGCTCCTATTTCTCCCCCGCGCCGCACTCTCCCTCGCCCAGCCCGCTCTCCTCTGCTCTGAAGCGAGGGCAGCAACTGCTTACGCATGGCGTTGTGGGGAGTGAAGAACCGTCGCGGATTCGTGCGTGTGCGGGTCGTTTGGAGAGGTACAAACGCTGCTGAGGGAATCCTGGATTAGGGGGTGTCCGGATGGCCGGACTATGACCTTTGGCCGGACTCCCGGACTATGAAGATACAAGATTGAAGACTCCGTCCTGTGTCTGGATGGGACTTTCCTTGGCATGGAAGGCAAGCTTGGCGATACGATATGAAGATCTCCTCCCATTGTAACCGACTCTGTGTAACCCTAGCCCTCTCTGGTGTCTATATAAACCGGAGAGTTTTAGTCCGTAGGACGAACAACAATCATACCATAGGCTAGCTTCTAGGGTTTAGCCTCTCTGATCTCATGGTAGATCTACTCTTGTACTACCCATATCATCAATATTAATCAAGCAGGAGTAGGGTTTTACCTCCATCGAGAGGGCCCGAACCTGGGTAAAAACATCGTGTCCCTTGTCTCCTGTTACCATCCGCCTAGACGCACAGTTCGGGACCCCCTACCCGAGATCCGCCGGTTTTGACACAGACTTTGGTGCTTTCATTGAGAGTTCCTCTGTGTCGTCACTGTCAGGAAGGATGCCGCACCCCGTCTTTAAAGACGGCGCCGTTGCTAAAGGAGCTTTGGCTGACGGCCAAACTCTCCGGCTAGGCAGGTTTTTGATGACCACCTGTTCGGCCGCTGCGCCGACGATGACCTCTCGGGCCATCGAAAGCAATCTTCACATCAGCTCGGAGCTTGCCGAGCAGTTAGATCCAACGGAGCTCTTCTCCCTGAACGAGCTGTTGGATCGCATTGCAGCCCTGGGAGTCGCTACAGATTACGACCAGATTGGGCTTAAACCCGATCAGAGAGAGATCGACTCTCCCCAGGTCACCCATCACGTCGAAGTGGTGGAAGAACAATGCGGCGAGTCTTCGCCCGCCCTAAGGACCAGATGTGTCCGGATTCCCGATCCCTCCAAGCCGGACACCCGCGGAGGGGGGATGTCGCCCAGTCCCTGAACCTAAAGTCAGGCAGCAGGCCTGATTCATTGAATAATGTCCAAGAAAGCAAGCTTCTAAATTCGGAAACCTCTTGGCCCCTGAGTCTTACATCGAGCAAGGTTCCGGATTTAAATCCACCCGCCCACCCAACTATGCGGGATTTATCCCAAATACGGCAAGAGCCCAGGGAAGTAGTACACCACTACTGGGCCAGATTCCTCCTGGTTATGAACAGGATAAAGGACTGCCGCGAGAAAGAAGCAATTTCATTCTTCTGTAATAACTGCATGGACATCAGAAACCTCAATGCCATAAGTCGCCGCGAAATTACACGATTCGCCGACTTGACATACATAGTACGAAAGTACTGTGCGACTGAAAGCGTTCGGAAAACCGAAGATAAATTCTGGGACAATCCGGCCCTGAATACAACACGAGTCCGAAACAAAAGGGCGCATTATCGCCAGGCATCTGAGCCAAACATCAAAAAACAAAAACCCTCTACAGGGTATGGGACCGTACTGGAGGGATGGCTCAATGGACCCTGTAAAATTCATAATTCAGGGGAAGCCACACCAACTCACAGCCTTAGAGCATGTTGGATACTCTGGCAGGTGGCCCGAAGTGGCGAGGAGCTTCTAACTCCAGCACCCGAAGAATACCTCCCCAGAAATGCCAGTACGGTGTCGACAGTCTTTGAGACCTTCACATCAAACAATGCGAGGAAACGAATGCTCCACAACCTTACAGAAGTCTACCACGTAGCAACAATAAACCCATGGAGTGACACGGCTATTACCTTTAATGCCAGTGACGAACCTAAATTCCGGACAGCCCGAGCACCAGCCGCATTGGTCCTCAGTCCGATAGTGGACGGCTTCCGACTTACAAAGGTACTCATGGACGGCGGCAGCGGAATTAACCTCATCTACGAGGAAACCCTGTGAAAAATGGAAATTGACTGGAGCCGCATTGAGCGAAGCAACACAACCTTCAGAGGAATAATTCCAAGTCGGGAAGCGTGCTGTTCAGGCAAAATCACACTGGATGTGGTGTTCGGCATGCCGGATAATTACAGATCCGAGGAGGTCACATTCCAAGTGGCCCCGTTCAGCAGCGGATACCACGCTCTGCTAGGACGAGAAGCATTTACAATTTTCCAAGCCATACCCCATTACGGGTAGATGAAGCTCAAAATTCCTGGACCCAACGGAATCATCACTCTCGCAAGTGATCCGGACATAGCGCTCCGCGCCGAAAACAAGACAGCCGCACTGGCCCTGGAGGCATTATCCGAAGCCCTAGCGGCCGACGAAGTAACTGCGTTGCGCTCCACGGTGGACACGGATGATGTGATACTAGACAAGAGATCCAAGTCCACCTCTTTCAAACCAGCGAACGAAATAGTCAAATTCCAAGTCCATCCAACGGACCCCACAAAAACGGCCTCCATCGGGGCACAACTAAAACCCGGTGTAGACGCCGCACTCAGAGAATTCCTGCAAGAGAATTGGGACATTTTCGCCTGGCACCCCTCAGATATGCCAGGAATCCCACGCAGGCTGGCTGAGCACATCCTGAACATCCTAAAAGGGTTTAAACCCGTCAAGCAGACTCTACGGCGTTTTTCCGAACCCAAGAGGCAAGCCATGGGAGAGGAGATAGCAAAACTGCTGGAAGCCAGATTCATCAAAGACATAAAACATCCGTACTGGCTAGCAAACCTGGTAATGGTACCAAAGAAGGACAAATCTTGGCGCCTATGTGTCGATTTCAAAGACCTAAATAAGGCCTGCCCAAAGGACCCTTTCCCACTCCCCCAAATTGATCAAATCATCGATGCCACCGCAGGACACGACTCATTGTGTTTCCTCGACGCATACTCTGGCTACCACCAAATCAAGATGGCAGAGTCAGACCAAGCCGCAACGGCATTCATAACCCCATACGGCCCATTCTGCTTCAACACGATGCCCTTCGGACTCAAAAACGCTGGCGCAACATATCAGCACATGATTCAGACATGTCTGGCCAACCAGATCGGCAAAACAGTTGAAGCGTATGTAGATGACGTTGTCGTCAAAACCAAACATGTCGACACTCTAGTAGACGACCTGAGGCTCATGTTCGACAATCTCCGAACATATGACATAAAGCTCAACCCGGAAAAATGCGTTTTCGGCGTACCAGCCGGAAAGCTCTTGGGCTTCATCGTATCTGGTAGAGGAATTGAAGCAAACCCAGCCAAGATCCGAGCTCTATCACAATTGGATACCCCAAAAGACCTCAAACAAATACAAAAATTGACAGGATGCGTGGCGGCTCTAAGCCGCTTTATCTTCCGCTTAGGAGAAAAGGCATTACCCCTTTATCGCCTCCTGCGGCGCACCGAACACTTCGAGTGGACGAATGCCGCCACGGCTGGACTAGAAGAAATAAAAGCCATACTGGCAACAAATCCGGTCCTGGCCACGCCCAACACGGGCAAACCAATGTTGTTGTACATCGCGGCAACCCATCAAGTTGTAAGCGCGGTGCTCGTCGTCGAACGAGAAACGGACGGACACAAGTTCCCCCTCCAAAAACCAGTGTACTACGTGTCCACTGTACTAACTCCATGCAAGTCACGGTACCCGCATTATCAAAAGATTTCATACGCTGTGTTCACGGCATCCCGGAAGCTGCGACACTACTTTCAAGAGTGCTCAATAACAGTGGTATCCGAAGTACCCCTTAATGATATTATAAACAACCGCGACGCAACGGGCCGGATTGCCAAATGGGCCATCGAGCTCCTCCCGTTCGACATAACTTACAAGCCGAGGCGAGCTATTAAGTCGCAGGTTTTGGCCGACTTCATCGCCGAATGGACTGAAGCCGAACTCCCTAAAGAGTACGGCGCATACTCCAACTGGATCATGCACTTCGACGACTCCAAAATGTTGGCTGGCCTGGGGGCTAGCGTCATTCTGACGTCCCCAACCGGAGATACAGTCCAATACGTACTTCAGATAATGTACACGGATTCCAACAACACAGCCGAATACGAGGCCCTTTTACATAGTCTCCGGATGCCAGTCTCCATGGGCATTCAGCACTTAGAGGTCCGCCGGGATTCAAACCTCGCAATATCCCAAATAAATGGAGACTTCGATGCCAAGGATCCAAAAATGGCAGCCTACCGCAACGCCATCTTAAAGATGTCAGCTCGGTTCAAGGGGCTCGAATTTCATCACATAGCCCGCGAGAATAACCAGGCAGCAGACGTGTTGGCACGCATTGGCGCCAAGCGCGAGGCCGTCCCTCCCAACATCTTCCTAGAGAGGCTGTTCAAGCCATCCATATCATGGGAAGGAGAGTCCGGAAAGAATAGCCCGGACACAACCACACTGCCCCTCACCAAACATTCTGACACAGTTGGGGGCTCCGCCAACAAAACAACGCCGTCAGCCCACACAATAATGGCAGTCATTGCCCCTTGGACAGAACCATTCCTAGCCTACCTAACTAGGCAGGAACTTCCCGAGGACCAAAGCAAGGCCCGCTGCATAGTGCGGCGATCTAAAGCCTACAAAGTCCACGAGGGAGAGCTTTACAAGAAAAGCACAACCGGAGTTCTTCAAAGGTGTATCTCCGAAGAGGAAGGGCGAGACCTTTTGGCTGAAATTCATGCCGGACTCGGCGGGCATCACGCCGCAGCCCGGGCCCTTGTAAGCAAGGCCTTCCGTACCGGATTTTATTGGCCAACGGCCCGGGCAGATACTCAGGACTTAGTGCAACGATGTGTTGGTTGCCAGTTATTCGCCAACCAAAGCCACATGCCGCCTACCGCCCTACAAACTATACCCATTACCTGGCCTTTTGCGGTCTGGGGGCTTGACATGGTCGGACCCCTTAAAGGAGGAACCCACAAGAAAAAATATCTACTGGTCATGGTGGACAAATTCACCAAATGGATAGAAGCCAAGCCTGTAAAGACAGCCGAATTCGGACCAGTGATAGACTTCATATCCGGGGTCGTACACCGTTACGGCGTCCCCACAGCATCATAACCGACAACGGCACAAACTTCACGGCTGATGAAGTCAAACTTTGGTGCAAAAACATGGGCATCAAGCTCGACTACGCTTCAGTCTATCACCCTCAAACTAATGGTCAAGTCGAGCGGGCCAACAGTCTCATTATGAGCGGCATCAAACCCAGATTAGTGCGATCCCTCAAGGAATCTAACACGCACTAGGTAGAGGAGCATGACTTCATAGTCTGGGGGCTGTGGACCACGCCGAATTGCACCACCGGATTCACACCATTTTTTATGGTATACGGCGCAGAGGCAGTACTGCCATCCGACATAATCCATGACTCACCTCGAGTGCGCATGTACGAAGAAAGAGAAGCCAAGCTCGATCGGCAGGACAGCTTGGACGCATTGGAGGAGGAGCTCGACGTGGCAAAAGCTCGTTCCGCATTCTATCAACAGCAGGCTCGAAGATACCAAAGCAGAGAAGTACGGGCCAAAACATATAATGTTTGCGAACTAGTTCTACGCCTGCCGGACAAGAAAAATGATAAATTAAATCCCAAATGGGAGGGTCCCTTCATAATCGACCAAGTACTGACCGGCGGAGCGTACCGTCTGCGAAACGCATCTGACAACCGACTCGAGCCAAACCCATGGAACGCAGCACGCCTACAAAGATTCTACGCCTAGCGCCGGACTCCGTGTTCGTTTCCTTCCTCTGTCCATTTGTTTTATTTTTATTTTTATTTTTATTAGCTACCCGGGATTTTGTTCCTTCTCCCTACCCTTTTTTCTTCTCCCAAGCCCTTAGGGGCTTGATTGTGCATTGTTCGCACATACCCGACGCGCCACCCGTGCTCATAATACCTGGGGGCTTCTTTACCAAGAAGTTTATATAAAACGGGACTCATGACCAAAACATGTGTGACACTTCTGCATGAACCTTTTATACACCATTATATGCATCTATATGACTTAAGTTTTGGCCAAGCTGGGTTGCCTGGCTCCTGTGCTTACCCCTACGTCCCCGTTCGTTCGGCTAGGTGGTAAAGGGAGCACCTCTACGATTGTTACTACCGGGTCAGCCGGATGTGTACCTCAGACTGGGTGAAGCCGAAAGCTAGCGTTCTTAAGGGAATATTCTGTCGGTGAACTAAAAGATGATCTTTCGTATTTATTCATCTACCCCCAAATGCTTTTCTGCTCTTTCTAGCAGTTCGGACATGCACTTTAGGGCATGCCTCCCAGGGAAAGGAACCCCTACGTAACTATTCTCCCTGGAAGATGTTTCTTGCTAACCATGTAATATAACATAACTAGTTGGGCACTTGTCTGCTAAAGCACTTATGACCCCTACGCCTTGTTTCCTTGCATGCCCCGATTCTTACATAATCGAGAGGGTATTCGAACACACTCCGGACTATAGGGTCCAGTGGTCGAAGAGAAAAGGTCCGCAATGACAAACGATCTACAATCCGGCTAGAAGGCATTTTTCATGTCATTTTAAATTACAAAGTCAATCCGACTCGGCATATTCTTCTTCAATACCATCCAACAGGCGGTCTAATTTACAGTCCTGTTTGGAATACTTTGCAGCCAGCTCCACCTGGCCATATACTAAGCTAACCGGGATCTCCCTTCCGTCAGGACCTATAGGGCCGACCTCGGCCATGTGGTTTGGGTCAGCCTTCGTGTACCGAGTCTTCACCATGGCCCAGGCCTCCCTTGCACCTTGACGGCAAGCCGATATCTTCCACAACCGGAAGCGCTGCCGCACTCCCTCCAGCTTCTTTGTAAGCTCCTCAAGGCCTTCGGGCACGGAGAGGGACGACCACATAGCCTGGATGATGCTTTGCATTGCCTGCCGAACTCGTTTGTGTAGTCGCAACAGCTCGGGAAGAAGGTCTCCCGTTGAACCGGGCATTTCCTCCACAGGACGACCTGTCAGCAGACCTACAGACATAGCTCTGTCAATCGACTTCCTCGCCGAATTCTTTTTTCAAAGATTCGTTCAAGCACTTACTAAAAATGCCGCGTCGAAGTCGCCAATTCTCCTTTACGGCAGAAGACAGCTGAATAAGAAAATCTTTTAGTTCCTCGCCCAGCTGGGTATTGGCGTCTTGAAGCTTGTTCTTCTCTTGCATCACCCTCGTCAGCACGCTCTCGCCAGCCTTTAGTTGGCGTAGGAGTTGTTGCTTGTCCAGATTTACTCCGGCTCCATCTGCACTATTATCGTCAGGGTTGCACACCTGTCGCATTTCAAAACAGAAATATCTTTCGAAGCATATATTACTCGCGGGCGTCCCCTTGGCATTTTCTGAAGTGGCTAGTGCGGCCTTGAGCTGGGCCTTGCACTCTTCAAGCTCCTGGGACAGTTGTGTATTCTTCTTTGTAAGACACTGCATAGCACATGATCCTTAAAACAGTTATCTTCACTGTTTCAAGTCTCCGGGGCTATTGACATATATAGTCTTCAATTATACTCACCTGTGTGTCTTTTACATACTGCTCTGTGGCTCTGGCTAGACCATTTTGAGCAGCACGGAGATACACATCTCCTGTATTAAAGGCGTCCAACGCCTCTGGGGAAAAACACGCGTCACGAAGAATAGTCTGGCGACGCCTGTGGTTCAGGGCGCTCTCCACCTCTGAATTGGTGGCAGATAGCCCGTCGGTGTCCTCTGTCGGAGGAGCGCCCGAGGCGCGCCCCATGTCCGTCTCCGCTTCCGAACCCGGCCTTGAACCTTGGCCGACGGACATAGTCCGGCGGGCTCTCTTATTTCTAAGAAAATCATGAGCGTTAGTAAGACTCAAGGGCATAAACCCTAGGCGTTAAATTCACACGCCGTACTGTTGCGCCGGAATCTCGATCTGGTCCGCACTTGTTTTTGGCCCGCCTGGCTTCAGCGGCCCTTGTTGGCTGCCCACCGTGGGCTCGGCCTTCCACCTCAAGGATTTACCCTGTGAAACACTATTAGTTTACGGCATGCAATATAAAGCATGAGAATACTGGGACTTCGGTCTTAGTTACCTTTGAGGCTGGAAGTAGTCCGGGATAGTCGGCTGTGATGGCCACTAAGGAGTTGTCCTTGCTCAATTGATGAAATACTCCATCAATTAACTCCACACATAAGTCCGGATCTTCTTGGGAGTCCGAATCGAGGGACCGTTCCGGGTCCTCGGGTTGTGGAGGAGGGCTGTTTATTTCCTTCATAGCCTGGCGCAGCTCCTGCGTTTAAACATTAGTAGACTAAGTACTCAACTACGGGAATTTCAAATGCGGATAGGCAAGTGAAAGTTTCCGCTCACCCAACTAGGTGGATTGTACATCGAGAATCCACCCTCCGGGTTGACACGGAGGAATTCTTCTTCTGCTCCCTTGTACAAAGCGGATAAGATTCTCGTTAAAGTGGTGGCCGAATCTGGCCCCTTGCGGCCGCACCGGGTGGCGTCATCCTCCCCGTTGAAATCCCACATGGGGTGGCCTCTGTATTGAAGCGGCTTCACCCCTCGCGTAATGCATATGGCCATGACCTTGATCATGGTCAGTCCGGAATGAGCCAGCAACCTTATCCGGCCCATCAGGTACAGGACATTCCTGTCAGCTTCCCTCTGAGGGTTCCGCGGGCGCCAACTCAGGCGCTTCTTCAACGGGGCATTATTGAACTCGGGGAGGCCGATCCGTACAGGGTCCTGCAGGGGGACGTCATCTATATAAAACCACTCCGAGGGCCAGTCTTCGGATGCCCTCTTTAGGGTACCGGATAGATATCCGGTCCCGGCGATGCGCCATAGTTTGGCTCCGCCCACTTGATAAATAGACCCCTCCTGAGAACGGGGCACAAGGCAAAACAACCTCTTCCATAGCGCGAAATGGGCCTCAACGCCCAAGAACAGCTCGCAGAGAGCCACGAAGCCCGCAATGTGCAGAATGGAGGCGGGCATGAGGTTGTGTAGCTGGAGGCCGTAGAACTCCAGCAACCCTCGGAGAAACGGATGAACTGGAAATCCTAGTCCTCTCATCAAATAAGGGACTAAGCATACCCGCTCTCCTTGAGAGGGATTGGGGACGCTCTCCGCCTGCTCTCCGCCGCTATAGGCAGCAATCCCGGCTCGAACTGGGACCATATATGATGGGGTGAGAAGCCCCTTGGATTGAAGCACTACTAACTCGCTATGCGGGACGGAACACCGCCCCCAATCTCCGGGCCGAGGGCTAGAGAGGCGAGAGGAGGAGCTGCACCGACCGGCCATGGTGGAATGGATCCCTGTCGGAGGCGCTCTGATGAAGACTCGCGGAGGGAAGATGGTGCGAATTGGATCTAAATCCCCGTCTCTTTTATGGGCGGCTCATTAACGCAACCGGGGGGGTAAATGAAAAAAATCCCCTGGCTTTTCGCATTCATTTGACGCGTGGAAGATGGTCATTATGGGACACAGAAGCCAAGGAGGGCAGCACACACTAGAAGTCGGACACAATTCGACGGGTACAGGGAATTCAAAGGAGAACCCGCCTTACAATGCCGAAGACAACTTGCGCACCAGACTCGTCGTCATTTAAGCATGGTTCGGGGGCTACTTAGGGAGTCCTGGATTAGGGGGTGTCCGGATGGCTGGACTATGACCTTTGGTCGGACTCCCAGACTATGAAGATACAAGATTGAAGACTCCGTCCCGTGTCCGGATGGGACTTTCCTTGGCGTGGAAGGCAAGCTTGGCGATACGATATGAAGATCTCCTCCCATTGTAACCGACTCTGTGTAACCCTAGCCCTCTCCGGTGTCTATATAAACCGGAGATTTTTAGTCCGTAGGACGAACAACAATCATACCATAGGCTAGCTTCTAGGGTTTAGCCTCTCTGATCGCGTGTTAGATCTACTCTTGTACTACCCATATCATCAATATTAATCAAGCAGGAGTAGGGTTTTACCTCCATCGAGAGGGCCCGAACCTGGGTAAAAACATCGTGTCCCTTGTCTCCTGTTACCATCCGCCTAGACGCATAGTTTGGGACCCCCTACCCGAGATC
>NC_057807.1:363192121-363210917 GCF_018294505.1 Triticum aestivum
GGACATTAGGTAGGGTTCTTGTGCGTGTGGTGGTTGAAATGCATTCCCCCGTGGCCAGATTTGTTTGTGATATGCTTGTGTGTGGATTTTCATTTCCCCTTTGTTGATATTAGCAGTCAGATGCATGTCAGAGAGGGTGTGGTGTGATTGTTGATGCTAGATCTATTGTATCTAATTGCATTAGTGCTGTGGATTTGGAGGTCTAGATTATGTTTGTGACATTGTAGTTAGTTTATGGATACATTTTTTGTTGTGTTTGCCTATATGTGCTACTGTCATCTATTCATACTTGTTGGTTCTAGTTGTTTCTAGTTAGTTCTAGGGTTTGATTCAGTTTCCTTTTTTGCATTTTGTTGTATGATTTTCTACTTGCTAACTATATGGAATCAATCTTCTGTTTTTACAGGTTGTTCTAGTGTTTGGAGTTGCATTCATCAAGGCAGTTGTGTTGTTATGGCTTCAAAATCTTCTCCAGGTATCTTAATGTAGTTGTATCTTGTATTTTAAATAGTAGTATTGTTATATATGTCTGCCCATATCTTCACTTGGTTTTCTTCTTGGACTGCCAGTCTTAGTAGTGTGAACTTCTAACAAGGTTTATGTGTATGCATTTTACACATAGTTTATGTGTGTGCCATTTCATATTTATAGTGTATATCGTTGTTTTTTGTTTTCTTGTTATCATGTTCATGGTATTGATATTTAGTTTGCCTGTGAAATACTATTTGTGGTCATGCTACATCTTTTTTATGTGCTACTAGCTTTGGTCACATAGTTGAACATCTGGTTTTAATTATTGTTTGTTTATAATGAAATTTGGTTGAACTTCTGTTATGCACCTTTTGTTTTACTGCTTTGTTATATATTGTTGAACTTCTGGAGATTAATCTTGTCTATAGTATCACCTCTGGTGTGGATTGTTTTTATATTTAGTGTGTAATTTTTAGATTGTTTTGTTGTGTTTACTGCTTTGTTAGGTATTGTTGAACTTTAGGGTATTGGACATTGATGTAAAAGTAGAAATCCCTTTTGGTGTAGGATTGTGGATTAGAACTCAGCTGCCTTTTTACTTGCATTTTTTGTAGTTGGTGATGAGTTGAATAGTTCTGAAAAAAATGCCTGTGATCAAGATGGAGCTTCAGAAGTTAATATTGATGGTCCAATATCTGATGCGGCTAAATCACCCATTTTTCCTTTGACTGTGATTGCTGAGGTTGCTTCGGGCCTTGAGAATTTTTCAAGCCTCGAGGATCTTGCTTCTGCAGCTCTTGCTTCACCTAGTATGGGAAACCCCTTTTATTTTCATTTAAAATTCTTGAGGCATGTTTTTTTAACTTGTTCATGTTTGTTTTTTTTCTTTTTCTTCCTGACTTTTTTATTTTTTGCTTTGATTTTTTGTGTTCTTTGCAGATGTGTCCACAGAAGAGGAAGCTGTGAACACCATCAATGAAGTTTTATCTGAGTTGGATTTATCAAAAACCACTTCTGCTGTTGAGGAGGGGGCTCCGTCAGTCAAAGGTTGTGATTTCGTTCTAGATCCTTTGTGCTCTCTTCAGATGTCAGAGACACAGTCGCAGTTTGTTGATGGCACTGAACCTGTCACGCAACCTGAGGATGTGCCTCTTCAGCTTCTTCTGGAGGGCCAATGTAAAAGGATGAAGCAAGAAGATTTTGAGAAGAATAGGGCGGCCCGCCTTCAGAAAGGTTCTGATGTTCCTGGATCTGTCCATGTGGCTGAGCTCACAGTTGAGGAAGACGTGTCGGGTGGCACTGATGGCACGGTTGTCCTTGTTAAGAAGAAATTCAAGAAGACCGCTACGAGGAAGCATATAATTGGTGATGTTACTCCTCGAAGGAGCCCACGTGTTTCAAGGCCTGCAGAAGTTGCTGAAGATGAAGGGCTAGGCCTCGATGGTATGCCACGTCGTAGTCCTCGTGTGCTTGCCACTACCATGCCTACACCTTCTCCGCTTGGTGCTGGTGCATCCGGTAAGGGGAAGAAATGCGGCGTTAAGCACAAGGTTGCACCTGCAAAGGTCAATAAGGGTGAGAAGAAGCGTTCTTGTGCTAATCCAGAAGACAAGGATGATGCCGATTTCAACGCTGATGGCGAGGACGGCGATGATGATGATGATGCTGCTAATCAGGTATGAATGTCTCATGTTTACCGCTTTTTATAGCATTTGTTGCTATTTTTGTAGTTTTTTTGTTTTTAGCACTGCCTAGGAGTACATAGCTAACCTTCATATAGACGAGTAAATGAGCTGAACTACTTGGCTTATATGGTATTACTGCCTTTGTGTACATAGTTGGACTTTTGGATATATACATGAAGAAATCAGCTTAACTTGTTGGTATACATGTTTTATTACTGCCTTGTTGTACATGGTTGAACTTATGATATGTAAATTTCCAACATTTTGAAAGCATGTTAACTTGTGGTCATACATGGCTGTACTGCCTATGTAGACATAGTTGGACTTCTGGTATTCATGATTTATTACTGCCTTGTTGTACATGGTTGAACTTCTACTATGTAAATTTCCAACATTTTGTAAGCATGTAAACTTGTGGTCATACATGGTTGTACTGCCTATGTAGACATAGTTGGACTTCTGAAATGTACTGAGTGTGTAATTTTGTAGGCATTAGTGGAATTTTAGTGTAGCTTGTGTATCTCATTTTTTTCAGTATCAGCTTATGGAGCGGCCTGAGAGGAGGAAGAGATGATGCAAAGCGCCCGAAGAAGGTGGCCAAGGAGGAGGTGAGGCGAAATGTTTTAACGAGACGGTTCATTGCACACTAGGAGAGGTGAAGACGTGTGCGAAAATGCTACAGCTTAGGCACAAGACGAGGGTTATCAAGGCTGGTTTTGGTTGTGTGTTTGACTTGAAGGTTGATTCCAACATTTCTCGTCCTTTGATGGGCAACATCTACACGAGATTGACCCTGCAACCATGATTCTGGACATGGGTGAGGCGAACAAGGTTCTGCGTATTACAAGTGATGCTATTCATCATCTGTTTGGATTCCCTCAAGGTAATCGTACCCCTCCTAGGCCCTCGAGTGATGGGTTTGATGACGCTGTTATGAGGTTGAAGGGCAAGCTTGGGTACGCTAGGAGTGACTACATCAAGACAAAGGATCTGTGGAATATCCTTGCGGAACTTGTGAAGGATGATACGAAGGATGATCTTGCTCTGCAGGTGTTTTACCTGATTGTTTTCATGAAGGTGGTTATCCGTGGAACGTCTACACGAGTGTCCAGGGAGGCAGCGATGGTTGAGAATCTTGTGTTTGAGGATATGGCAGATATGGACTACTGCCAGTTGGTTGTTGATGACCTTCGAAGTGCTCTTGTTAGGTATCAGCAAGGTACTAGCAGAGGAAAAGCTGTCACAGGTTATGCCATTGCGTCGCTTCTTATGTACCTGGACTGCCTTATCATTGGCAAGACACCTAATGTTGACTTGAGGATTACATGGATCAGGACAAGCTTCTTGAGCTCGCTGCGGCTGACTTGGTCAAGAAAGGTGATGATGACCCAGCCAACTGGGTGTTTGGGAGACTACTTGTGAGTGTTTCTTCTTTCCTGTGTAGTTAGCACTACCTTTTTGTGCATGGTTGAACTTCTGTTATGTACATAGCTGACCTTCTGGTTCATATAGACTAGTAAATTAGTTGAACTGCTTGGCTTAAATGGTATTACTGCCTTTGTGTACATAGGTGAACTTCTGGATAGATTCATATGAAATTAGCTAAACTTGTTGTTGCACATGCATGGTTGAACTTCTGCTATGTAAATTTCCAATAGTTTGAAAGCATGTTAACTTGTGGTCATACATGGTTGTACTGCCTATATAGACATAGTTGGACTTCTGAAATATATGTTTTATTACTGCCTTGTTGAACATGGTTGAACTTCTGCTATGTAAATTTCCAACATTTTGAAAGCATGTTAACTTTTGGTCATACATGGTTGTACTACCTATGTAGACATAGTTGGACTTCTGAAATGTACTGCGTGTCTAGGCATTAGTGGTGTAGTTTGTGTATCTGATTGTTCTGCCTTTTTTCCTTGTCATTGTCTTTTTTTCAGTATCAGCTTGGGGTACTAACTTGAACTTCTGCTACTGTCTTCTCTTTTTCTGCTTCCATGTTCTTTCATTTGTTTTGCGACGTGTTGACTTTTGTTTTTGTATATGTAGTGGAAGACACATGTTGAGGTTGTGTTCTTTATGTGTATCGAATGTCCTATTCTTACTATGCCTCGTGCCGCCGGCCTAGGTAGTGGAACTTCTCCGAGCTTTGAATTCTCGCGGGATGTTAACACTGGTGCCCCCTATAGATCCAGGAGGTTCTTCTGCCCGTGTGAGTGCTGCAGGTGGCGTTTCTTCCGAGAGTTTGTTTGATGCTGCCAATATTTCCCATTCTAGGATTGATGGACTTCTGGAAACTGTTTGTGGAGAGATGGCTCGTGTTCCGACAACAGTTGAGAGTCTTAGTCGCGTGGATGGGATTCTTCCTCCTGGCCACGGTTTTGATGCTGATTCTTCGAAGGAGCTTTTGTCCATTGAAGTTAAATATCTTGCTAAGCTTCGTGAGAGCACTTCCCACCTCCGGGCTAGCTTTGTGCTGTTCAAGGAAATGCAGGACGCCCGTTGCAAGCCTTTTGAAGATGAGGCGAGTGTTGTTGTGAGAGAGATTCAGAGGCAGGATTCCGTTCATTTGGGTCGTGAAGGAGGCCATGTGGAGCGTACCGAAGAGGTTTGTTTATGTTGGATTTTGATATTTCTTTGCACTAGTGTTCATTGTTAGCTTTCAGCTATTACTGTTTTGTAGTCATAGGGTGACCTTCTCTGTATATAGGACCTGAACTTCAAGTGCTTTAACACTTGAACTTCTATGACTTTGATGACTGGCCCTTTTTGTTCCTTTTTGTACCTTATGGTAGTTTGGTATGTTATCTGCTATGTTTACTGTATTTGGACTTCCATGATGTGTCAGTTGTGATAGCTGACCTTCTCTGATTATGTAACGTGAACTTCTGTTGATTAGGTATTTGTTTTCTACATGATTATTTTCTAGTCTTTTTTCTTTTTGGTACTAGTGTTTCCTAGGTGACCTTCTCTGTTTATAGGACCTGAAGTTCAAGTGCTTCAGTACCTGAACTTCTATGACTTTGATGATTGTCCCTTTTTGTTTTCTTTTGTATCTTAATGGTAGTTTGATATCTGGTCTACTATGTTTACTGTATTTGGACTTCCATTATGTGCCAGTTGTGATACCCGACCTTCTATGATTATTTAACGTGAACTTCTGCTGATTAGGTATTTGTTTTCTACATGATTATTTTTCTAGGCTGTTGATGATGGTGCTGGGGTTAGGGAGGATGTTTTACTTATGCATGAAGATAATCCTGTGCATGAAGCTGCCCCTGTGCATGATCCTTGCCCCTCTAGTGATGTATTAGTTGATGAGGTTCATGGCAGTGAAAATAAGGTATCATTTATCTTGTCCATTTGTCTCATTTTTTTATTTTACTTGTTTGTGGTGCATTATTATCACTATGTGGCCCTTTGTAATGACTTTCTGTTCTTAGCGCAGAATGATGATGCTAGTGTTCCTCCAGAGAAGGTTGCAGACAAGTCTGTGTCAGGCACCGGTTGCTTCGACGGGGTGGACCCGACTGAACCTCAGTCGTCCATTGGTGCTGAGGTTCCTGATGCTGATCAAGGAAAGGCAGCTAAGGTTTCTGATGCTGAGCAGGGAAAGGCAGTTGAGTTTTCTGATGCTGAGCAGGGCAAGGCAGCTGATGTTTCTGATGCTGAGCAAGGCAAGGCAGCTGGAGATATCATTTTGGAGGAAGATCCCGTCTAGGCTGCTGTTGAGACTGGTGGTTGTGATGCTGCAGGCCAGGAGAACTCTCCTGCAGCAGAGCTCAATTGTTGTTGATGCTGGTTCTCCAGCTCATCATAGTGCTGCAGAGCCAACGGTTTTTGTTGTTTCAGATTCTCCAGCTGCTCCAGCTGCTGCTGGTGTTCTTCCCAATGACGTTGCAATGTCAAGTGGAGATGATGATGATGAAGAGACTGAAAGCGATTGCTATGGAGAGGAGGTTGGTCATTCCAGTGCTGCCACTGGTCTAGGCAAGAATCTATAAAGAGAGGAGCATGCTCCTCTCTTCTTTCCCCATCCCCGTCCCTTTGCTATTTATTTTTGTCCATGATATCCCTGTGAACTGTCTATGTGGTGCAAGTTGAACTTCTGGTTTAGTGCTTTGTCCTGTGGGTTGTAAAATAGAGTTTAGTGAACCTATTTTGTATGTGGGGGGGGGTGTTTGTAATGCTGAGATGTGCCTGTGTTTGAATGTTGTGCTTGAATGTTGCTATCAATTAAACTGTTGTGAATCTATGTGCTTGAGATGTTCTTCTGAATTGCTATTTGTTTTTCCTGAGCAGATAGTGACCTTGCTGTCATCCGAAAGAAGGTTGATGACTTTTATTTCAGTGTACCTAGGCTTAAGAATGTTCATTCCAAGAGGTGAGTGCAGCTGTTCAATTTTTACATCCATATACCCCTATGAACTGCCTGTGGTTTCATACCTGAACTTCTTTACTCTATGTTGTTGAACTTCTGTTTTTTAACTTCTCCGGTGCTGAACTTCTGGCCTTTTTGTACTGCCTATTGTGATGTAGCTGAACTTCTGGGCTTACATGTGTTATGAACTTCCTGAGTTTCTTGATGCTGAACTTCTTTTACTTTCTGTTTGCTTGTTTTAGATCAATGATTATGTTCCGAAACAATGAGTGTGAAGCTTCTGTTGAAGATGTCGCAATATCTTTTGCTCCTCGCGGAATGCTTTGGTCTAATGTGGCTGAGGTTGCACTCTACTGTCTACGTGCGAAGTACCAGGGATCAGACAAACTCATCCTGCCGTATTGGGTTTGTGTAAGTCAACTATATAGTGACTTCTTTTCTGTTTTGTTCCTTACCATTTTTTAGTTAAAACTTGTTTGTCTCATTTTTGTATTTTTCATATGTTGGTGTTGTCTGCATTATTTTAGGACAAGATTTTTAGAGGTCAATTTGATTCCCGTGTGAGGAAGTACTTCTTGGCGACTCGTCCAGATAGCATGGATGCACATGATTCGGTATGCAATATCTGTGTTTGTATTATTTTATTTTTCTTTGTACCGTTTGATATTAATTTTCAGTTTTCAATGATACAAGTGTTTATGTTGCTCCAGGTTGTTTCCCCTACTTTTGACCCGCCTGAGATTCCTGCTTCCATGGGTGGTGTTGGTCATTGGGTGTCGATATTCCTTGACCTGAAGAATTCAAGGTTCCAGCTTCTCGACTCCCACTATGGACCAGAAGATGACTGTGCGGTACGCCTGTTTCGGCGGATGACCGATAACATCAACAATCTTTGGAATGATGCCAGCAACGACAGGGAGACACCCTTCAACCTAGTTATTATTAACCATTTCCAATTGGATTGGATTGATGTCCCCCAGCAGAATAACAAGTATGAGTTTCACTTTTGTCTATCACTTCTGTTTAACTGTAGTTGTATGTAAGGTGCGACTTGTTTTATTCGTTGGCTTTCTTTTTTTGTTCTAACACTATTCTTTTTTGTGTTTGATGGCAGTATCGACTGCAGATTCTTCATGCTTACGAATGTTAATTCGTTTCATGATGGGGTTCTTGCAAACTACTCCCATGAAAATATCTCAGATGTCAGGAAGACGTGGCTGTACTCAATCGCTTCTTCCAACCTTTTTGAGATAGACTTCCAAGCTTTGTTTGGCTACTACACATGTAAGTCTTGTAACTTGGACTGCTTACCAGTACTGCATCTTTTATTCTACATGAACTTCATTATTTGTTGAACTTGAACTTCTGCTTGAGATCTTGCTGGCTGCTGGTTTCAGATGGAGAGGAGCATTCCTTGTACATGAACTTCATTTTTTAACTTTTTTATTTTGCTTGTGTGTTTTATTTCAATATATTTTTCCTTTCATGGCTTACTTGGACACGAGCATTTGTTCTACTTGACCTTCAGAGATGATGCCTTTCTATGCTTTTGTTAGCTGTAGTTGAATGTTTTCTAGTTCATCAATTTATCTTGAACTGTGCCTTTGGTTGTGCCTGAACTTCTTTTAGTTTTTAAATGCAACTAAATTTTTTAGATCAGCTTTAGTAGTAAACATGTCATCTATATTTTAGTTGGACTGCACATTTGTGTTGTGCCTGAACTTCAGTATTATTTAATGGTGTTTTTTGTCCTCCTTTTCTTTGACAGTGGAACCGTTGGACTTGACCGATTACCACTACTCATTCCTCGGGTCACAGGAATACTAGCCTAGGGAGGAATCGATGAGCACAACTCCAATAGAAGATGATAGACCTCGAACCCTTATTCCTTCCAAGTTGGGGAAGCAGGCTGGTGGTATTTGTGGTACTCCAAGAACCCCTTGCTCCAGGATGGTTGGTGCTGTCGAAGCAGCCAAAGCAGAAGTGATTTCGTCTGATGATGATTTTGAAAAGATTGCTTACTCGAAGAATGGTAAATCTGCTGCTGGTACTGTTGCTGGGAGAGGTGGGAAGAATGCTGTCATCACCAGGAGGAAACCGGCAGTTGAGTCTGTCAACATAACTACCTCCAAGCGAGCATCAAGATTGCCTTTGAAGTGGTGTTCTGTTGTCGCTCCCCTAAAAAAATATAGTTACCCTCATCTATCCGAGTCCCGGAAGTTGAGACAGTATGTGCTTAGTGAAGAGGGTCTGGAGAAGTGTTCTGAGTGAGTTTTCTTCTTCTTAACTTTGTTGCTGCCAGAGATGCTACTCTGTGTCTGAACTTCTGTTGTTATAGTGTCTGAACTTCTGTTGTTGTAGTATATGAACTTCTGTTTATCTCCCCTTGTCTTTTGAGTTATAGTATCTGATCTTCTGTTGTTGTAGTATCTGAACTTCTGTTTATCTCCCCTTGCCTTTTGAGTTATAGTGTCTCACCTTCTGTTGTTGTACTATCTGAACTTCTGTTTATCTCCCCTTGCCTTTTGAGTTATAGTATCTGAACTTTTGTTGTTGTAGTATATGAACTTCTGTCGTTGTAGTATCTGAACTTCTATTTATCTCCCCTTGTCTTTTGAGTTATAGTATCTAAACTTCTGTTTGCTATTGTGTCTAAACTTGTAATAATTTTTCCCATCCTTTTAAATCTACATGACAAGCTATTTCATGTTTACCATCCCTGGGAATGTGATTGACCTCATGGGATGTGTCCTTTATACCCTCTTCGGTGAAGGCAGCAGATGGAAGGAAACATAATGGATTATCTCATCAATTTGTGGAAGGATCAGCCGGAGACCCCTGAGATATTCACTAGTGCTGACAGGGTTGTATTTAGCCCCTACTTCATAAAGGTTTTAATTCTTTGCATCCATATCTCCCTTTTTTTGCTCTAGTCTTGTTGTAGTGGCATTTGGGAGCTGTTTTAATTGTGTTTTTGTGAATGCACAATACTACCTGGAGTATGATTTCTTCGCTGCAACAGTTCCAAAGTTTGATGCAAAAAATTCGGCTAAACTCCTCCCAGTGTTTGTTTGCAAGGGAGAAGACCTTCTTAATGAAAAGCTGGTTAGGTTTTCATAACTCTTGCTTTTTAAAATTTTATGTACATCCTTTTCCTGAGTTTGTAAAGAAGCTTGTGTTCATCCCGGTTGTTCAATATCTATGCTTTATAGTTTGTGTTCACCGTTTCTTTCATTCTTGGCAGGTTTTTTTGGTACTATTCAAGCCATTTGACACAATGGCGCACTACAGTGTGTATGTATTGAATAGATATCGTGGGAGCATTGACATCCTTGATTCACTACCTTACAACAATAAGGGAACGTCGCGAACAAGTTTCCATGGAGACTACCAAAATATTGTGAGTGTTTCTTAGCCTGAACCTCCTTTCATATCTGCTTGTTTGAAACGAAGTTTACTATGGCTTGTGTTGACAAAATATTTTTTTTGTCTCTGTTTTGGTAATACTGCTAGAACTGACTATCATTTGATAGTTGAACTTCTCCTATGTGTTTAGATGGATCGTATGCAAGTGTCCCTTTTATGTACCTGAAACCTAACTATTTTGGTTAACATGTTTTTGACTTCATCTTATTTTGGCATTTCCTGCAGATCAAGAGATTTGTTGGGTTGCTCGAGGAGGTGTACGACAAGGCTGCGTACAAAGCAAGCAAGCAGTCTGCTAACTGGGTGACTATTGCAAAGAGGCCGACTTTTATCGATGTTCCAAAGCAAGTGAATAATGGTTGTGGTTTCTTTGCCGTGAAGTTCTGCTCTATATATGATGGCGATGAGCTTGTTGATGATATTGGTGATGTGGAGGTATGTTTTGTCCTTTTTCTTGTCTGATCATCATTTCATTTTTGTTGTTTGTTTTTGTTGAGACGCTCCTGCTATGGTCTTAGTTATCCTTTACTAAACTATCGTTTCATTTCCTGTTGGTAGGCTGCTGCAAATGACTGGAAGGCCGAGTTCATGCACACTCTAATCTTTAGCGAGAAGAATGAAGTCGTGCGTGCAGAGCTTCCTAAAGAGATTCAGTCCTTTGGCCCGTGAAGTCGAAGCATTAGTTTATAGTGCAGATTTGATCTCGTAAAGATTTATGTTTGATAGTGATTGGAACGATTCTGTAAAGATTTGGTTTTAAGAATTGTTTAGTGATTTGTGTATCTATAGCTGCAGCACTATTACTTATGATATTTGAGGACAAATGTATTTGGTGTGAAGAATGATTTGGCTTGTGAATTTCAATATAATGCATCGTTTTCAGTATCCATGTGTAGCATGTTTTTCAGCAATAGATGGAACTGGACTTCTCCCTAGGCTATGGCTGAACTGCTCATTTTTTTATTTTTTGTGTTGTTTAATTTTGGGCCCCAACATATGATCTTTGACTTGAACTTCGGCTTGAGATCTGGCTGGGCTGCTGGTTTCAGATGGATAGGATTTTCGGTGATGTGTAATGTATTGTTATTTTTCAACCCAACCAATACGTAGCCTTTTGCATAGAATCTATATTTGTTTTGTGTGATTTTTCAACTACGAACGGATTTCAACTATCACTTTGTGTAAAAATATTCTCATACACTCCTTAACTTTTCTTTTTGTCTTTTGTCGGCATTGTACATGAACTTCTGCATGTGTCCAAACGGAACTTCATATCTGAGCACGTTGTCTTAGGCTTGCTAACCTTAGTTCATATGGCAAAACTTTAATTTTTTGAAGTATATTTTTTTCCTACATCGATTTTATATGATTTTATATACCAGAACTTCTTCTGCAAGCTAACCTGAACTTCAGACTGTATATTTTTTATTTTTATTCTTGCTTGCACTCTGCATGTAATGCATCACCAGCATAGCACTTCCTGCCATAATATATCAGGACTTCTGCTGTAATATTACTTGAACTTCACAGTGCATATTTTTTCATTTTATTACTACTTGCTCTCTCATGCAATACATCACCAGCACCTCCTCTTATACTATACTAGTACTTCCACAGAAAGCTTACTTGAACTTCTACTGTATAATTTATTTTGAAACTTGAGCAATAAAAGTTCAAGTAAGCTTTCTCCTAAACTACTGTTTCAATAGTGGAATAATATTCTGCACATTGGCATGACATAAGTTCGCTTCGTTTAATTGACCTAGTCTAACTGTTCATCAGCCTTGCGCTCCTCCTAGGCTTTGGTTGTGGTGGTTTTTGCTTGACATGTACCTCTTCCTCTTCCTCTTCTTCTCTCTCTTCCTCTTCATCGTCCTCTTCCTCTTCATCATCCTCTTCCTCTTCCTCCTCATCGTCCTCTTCCTCTTCCTCTTCGTCTTCCTCTTCTTCGATTGCGTCTTCTTCTTCTTCTTCTTCCTCTTCATCTTCCACCACTTTCTTGTTGCTGGCTCTAGGTTTTGCTTTCTGTTTCTTCTCTGGATTTTTGCTTGTCTTTGTGGCATCTGCGCGATGCGCTCATGTTCTTGCATTATGTGGTTCATACTGCTTGCATATGCTACAAAGCCTGCTGCTTGCTTTCTGTGGGTGTGGTTCCTTATTTTGTTCTATAACTTTGGGTTGCTGTTTTTGAACTTTGGGTTGCTTGACCTCCTCGGCATCGTTTCTTTCCAAGAGTGTTGGACAGGTGATCTTGTTTGTGTCCCATAACCTGGTTGCACACACTACATTTCCTGTGTCCAAGTGGCACTCCGTTCTGGTCGAGCACGACAACTCTTCCTGTAGGTGGTGCCTTTATTTGAGCTCCCTTGCCACTTTTCTTTGCTGCAGAAATTTTCTTCCTACCCTTTGTTTCAGAGTACAGCGGCAGTTTCATCATCTCTTGCTGGCGCTGCTCCATTGATTGGTCAACATCCTGTTTGCATTGATTGGCATGAGCAGCGGCGTTTAGCATTTCAGCTACATAATAATGAAGGTCATCTTCAATTTCAGCATCCTCTTGAGCCATCCTTTTGTCAGCATCCGCTCGATTTGCTGAATGTATTGCATCAAGCTCTTCCACGAGTCTCTTGAGAACATGGTAGGCTCTGTCATATTGCTGGTCACATCTCATCGCTTTCTTGTTAACCATCAAATTTAGTTGCAGCAAGATGTCTTGCTTTGATAGTCTTGAGCTGCCATCCAATGCGGTTGTGTTGTAGTCCCTTGTATCAAAGGTTGGATGTGATTTTGCAGTCTTTGTGTACCGTTTGAGGATATACTTGTTTGGAAATTTATCAGGCTTCAGGTGATCCAGTATGTTCATGATGTGAAGGCAGAAGAGGCCTGCATTTTTGTGATGAATGCAGAATACATAGTTTGTGAGCCAGCAATGAGTTTCACATATTTTGATATGATACTACTAGTTTAGCTATTTAGTGAGTTTGTTTTTCCGCTCACCTGTGTGTGTCCATAGCTTGCATTCACACTCGTATATTTCGTTATCAGGGTCAGCTACAACCTGGAATTCATGCTTTGACCAGGAAAATCTTTCTTCATCATCATGGCCAGCCTTGTTGTGGTAGTACACAAGGTACATAGTGGGCTCTGTTGTAGGCTTTGCGCAAAATAGTGTGGCTTTTCTCATCCTAGTCCTCATCTCGGTATACACAGCTCTCGTGTACTTGATAGACATGTCTTCCTCATAGCTGTATGTTGTTTTTGTCACAGGATTGGTCTGCACATGTCAAAAAAATAAGATATTAGTAGAACCAGAGTCATGGGTTTCATTTTTTAAAATTCAACGTGCACATGTTTGAAGGAAAACACAATATGACGGGGTTCTTTTTTTGTGTGTGTGTTCATACCATGCTATTCATTGTTTGCTCGTTCTCCTTTTGTATCCGAGTTTGTATGCAAGCATTTACCTGCCTAGCAAACTTGTGTAGGTTCTGGGTCCCCTTGACAAACACTCTCTTGAGCACGTGGTTCATGCTCTCGCTTCGTTGTGTGGAAGTCATTCTGGCACAGAAAATGTTCTTGTAATTTGCTGAAATCCACATTTTCCTATCATTCCAGAGCTACATCATCATTTGGTCATTCTCCAGGTTGTACCTGTGCACGAGTTCAGCCCAGGCAGTTTCAAACTCCATTGGCATGAGCGACCAGTTTAATATAGCTGTGAACTCCTCTTTGAATGTTTTGTACTTTTTGTACAACAACGCGAGGTATTCCTTGTACTTCTTCAGGATGTGCCAACGGCATAGCTTGTGGATGGTGTTTGGGAATGATTGTGGTATAGCTTTCGCCATCGACGGGCACTTGTCTGCAGGAATTAAAAAAAATGTAACTTGCTCCTCTTTTGCAGTTATGGTGAACTTATGTTGTACAAGTACTTGAACTTCACATGAAGCAATATGAATATCTAAAAATGGCACATGTATTTTTTCTTACAGCAGTGTTCTTGAACTTCTGTGGTACCAGTGCTTGAACTTAACAGGTAGCAGTAGGACTACCTAGTAGTGTCACACTCAATTTTTCTTACAGTAGTGTTCTTGCACTTCTGTGGTACCAGTGCTTAAACTTCACATAAATAACTTTTTTTTCTGAACATGTTACATATTTTGTCCTTTACATATTTTTGTCCTTGAACTTCTATGATTCCTGTACTTGAACTTCACATTCATGACTAGTTTTTTTTCTAAACATGTGACAGATAATTTTGCTTTCTTCTACTGTTAGTTGGACTTCTGTGCTAACAGTGGTTGAACTGCTTGCTGTATATTATTTTCTAAACATGTGACAGATAATTTTGCTTTCTTCTACTATTAGTTGGACTTCTATGCTAATAGTAGTTGAATTGCTTGTTGTATATTATTTTCAGATAAAACCAAATATACCCAATACAGACCCATAGACTGTAAAGATGATGAAACTTGTACAATTTTTTATTTGAACTCACATGTTAGAATGCAAGTTGGGTGCTTGTTGTTCATGCACCATACAAATGTATCAAACAGGCACTTGAATGACTTTGCATCTTCTTCTCTGATAAGGGCAACAACAAATATTGTTGACTGCAAGTGATGGTTTGTTCCAACAAACACTCCCAGAGGCATATGAAATCTGTTGGCTTTGTAAGTTGTGTCAAAGGTTACGCAATCGCCAAAGTCTTGATACACTCCTCGACAGCTTGCATTGGACCAGAAACTGATTTTGATTGACTTGTCCTTGTCTACTTGTATGTCATAGAAAAACTCATCATTGATTGCCTTCATGTCCTTGAAGAATGAAACGAGTTTCAACACATCATCCAAATCATCTTTCCTTGCATTCATGGCTTTCCTGCAAATTAGATGCAAACATTCATTTTGTTATTTTGCTAGCAAAGGGTTGTGACTTAGGATGCTATGTGCATTGCAGTATGTGGATGTTTGAATACTCACTGGTTTAGTAAGTCTCGTCTGGTCATGCTTAGGAAGTAGCTTCCATCTTCATTTTCAGATAGCATGGACATGATTGTTGTGTGCTTGACATCATGGTACTGCAGGAGTTTTACATACTCCAAAATAGTTGGGTCATAATTCTTGTGTGAGTGCAAGAAAACCAGCATGTCATCAGTTTGCATGAGGTGGCGATTATGATTGTACTCAATGTCCACTGCCACGTATGTGTTATCCTCCTGCACCTTCACCCTCATTCTTGCATTGCAGCCTGTCCTCTGCGATGTTTTGTTTCACTGCCTATCAGTCTCTGAAACAAAAGTGGCGTGTTTCCCTTGGAACGCGCAAACAAAATACTTGTGATTGTCATTCCCTCCCGTCTTCCTGATTCCAAAACCAGCATGTCTGGCGTATCTGTTATAAAATTCCCTTGCTTTCTCTACATCTTTGAATCGCATCTTTAGTCTTGGTATTAGATAATCTGGGAGATTCGACATCTGCAGAAAAAGAAAAAATAATCCAAACGACACGTTAAAATGCAGTTTATGAACTTGTTATCCTAGAGTGAGTAGAAAATTTGCAGATATTACAAGATGCGTATATAAATATTTTTTGTTTCACTTACGTGCGTGTATGATCGCAACTCCACTGGAGTCTTCTGCTGGCCCTCTGGGATGGGGCACGGGAGTTATCATAGTAGGATGCAGGAGTGGATCACGAGGAGGAAGGAGGGATGAAGATGGCCTCTCTCTTGTTTGCGTCCTTTTTGCTTGAGGTGGTTGTGGACGTTTTGCGATCCTGGTATTGGTTTGCACTTTTGTTTTGTGAAGCAATCCATCTACCTTATGTCCCGTACAATTCTGACTTGTAGCAGCAGCAACAGGAGGATCCAACGGTGGTAGTGTACAGAGCACTCTCCTCCGTGTGTGTGTTCCTGTTTGATTTGTCCTGGGATCTTGTTTAGTTGCTTCTGTTTGGCGTTGATGAGGCACACCATGATAACCTCCAGAGTTACACGCAGGACTTGAGCTAACCCCCTCCTCCATCGGCGTGCTTGGAGTCTGCTCGTGGATACAAAGAATCCGCGGGGGATTTCCGGCGTCAACCAATTAGGTGGAGCCGCAAAGTTGTGCGGATAGGGCTATGACCCAGCATCTTGGAAGTCTCCATGTGCTTCGGGTGTCATCCATTTTTGGTCTGGAGCAGGTTGGTAATGTTGTTGGTGCGTTTGAGGGGTGACCCATTGAGGGGGTGGTGCAACGCGTACGGGATTGGGATTGAGTACTTGCTGCTGGGAACTTCTGAGATTTTTCATGCGTCTCTCGTCTTCCTGTCATAAAAGAAAAAATGTTTATTAGCACACAACTTACATCTACCTATACCTTTCTAACTGAACTTAGCATTATTCACAGCCTGAACTTCACATGGCTTTTTCACATGTGAAGTTCAGGCAGATTTACTACTTTTTTGTAGCTTGGACTGATGCTACACACCACCTGAACTTCACATGGATGTAAGTAGGCAGATTTACTACTATCTTTGGCAGCCTAGACTGATGCTCACAGACTACCTGAACTTCACATGGATGTGAGCAGGCAGATTTTAAAATAGCTTTTGTAGCCTGGACTGATGCTCACAGACTACCTGAACTTCACATGCATGTGAGCAGGCAGATTTACTACTATTTGGCAGCCTAGACTGATGCTCACAGACTACCTGAACTTCACATGCATGTGAGCAGGCAGATTTTAAAAAAGCTTTTGTAGCCTGGACTGATGCTACACACCACCTGAACTCACATGGCAGTAAGAAAATAACAAGCAGAGGGAAGAAGTTCAACCATACCATGGCTAGAAGTTCGGCCAACCTTTTTCCAGCAGCTGATAGACAACCTTGTGAGCAATTTGTCGGAGATCTAGGAGAGGAACCGCATGGCAATCCATGTCTTGCATAGGGCACGAAGTTCATCTGCATGAAGCAAGAAGGTCAGGCAAGGGACGATTGAAGAAGAAGGCGAAAAGTGGGAGGAAGTTCATGTACCACTGCTGGATTTGAAGGCGCCACCGATGCCGCCTCCGCCGCGGAGTTGCCCCGTTGGTCGCGCTATTCGTCGTTGCTTCCGTCGGGGCCGCCATCTACTATGCCAATGCGTCGGGCGGTGAAGATGGAAGGAGGATGCGGCTTCCAGAAGTCCATGGCGGCTTCGCCGCATTCAGGCAATGCGGGCTCCCTCGCGCCGGCGTCCGCCGTCGCTCGCTCGCCCACTGTGATCCAAATATATATATACATCTAGGCTATTCTGTTATGCATAACAGAATATTATTCTGTTACCCTTTTTGAACTGACGGTTTTAGGTGGTTGTACTGATGTTTTCGAAGCGGTTGAACTGATGCTTTCAGTTTTGTTTAACACATCGTCTTCTTTAGTTCAAAAACTTTTTGTAATTTTTTTGTCGGAACGGGGCCTGTAATATATCGTTGGAAAGCTCTTGAGAACCATATTTCAAGTATATTGAACGTTTTTGCAAAATCATTATGGTTTAAGAGCAGTTTTGAAAAAACCGTTTTTTCAAAACCGAAAACGTGAATCGTATTTTAGACTCAATTTTCAAACCGTTTGTCGGAATTGAGCAAATAAGATGGCGTTGGAAAGCTGGTGAAAATCCGCATCTTCCATATATGTATTGTTTTTTCTAATTCTATACGATTTAAAAGTAATTTGAAAAAGGTGAAATTCTGGGCGAAACGTATTTTTGTGTTTTTTTGCAAACGTTTCGTCGAATTGACGCAAATGATACTGTGTTGGAAAGCTATGGAAAATGCGCAACTTTTTTATATATAAATGTTTTTCTAATTCCTTACGGTTTAAAAACGAATTCGAATACGGTCAAATTTGATTTTGAACGCGATTTTTTTTAAAGTTTGTCGAAATATGGCAAATAATATACCGTTGGATAGCTATCGAAAATGTGAAACTTAGTCATGTTGAACGTTTTCTCTACTTTGCAACCGTTTAAGAGTAATTTTGAATACGACATGCCGGATCATGTTGTGTTTCTCGTCTGAAAAACAGAGTAGTCATACTGATATATGTGTACGTTTGTACTGAGCTATTTTTTGTAGAGTAATTTTGAATGGTTTCGAAAAAGGGTACTTGTACTAATGCTTGCATGGGTTTGTACTAAGCGTGTTTTCACTAACTAGACTTTGCTCTGTTTTGCTCATAAGTTTTCAATGGTTTATTGTATCGTCGCCCCTGTACTTGCATGGTTTATATTATCGAACTGAATGATATTTTTCAAAAAGAAAATGTTTTTTTATTTTTTTTGAGCTAATTTTTTTACAATGATGTTCTGAACTTCTCTTATTTTATGACTTGTACTTTTCTCATTTGAATTGCATGGGGTTTCTATTTGCTTGAACTTTTGCAAGTTGAATTTCTGTCATTTCTTTTGTTCCGAACGGACCATCGGTTTTAACTTGCACTGATCAATATTTTTAATTCAACCATTTTTCTTTCTAGAACGGACGAATGTATGTTCGAGAAAAAGAGTACTTGAACGGATGTATGTATGTTTTTGTACTGAGCGTGTTTTCACATCCTGAGCGTGTTTTGTGACAATATTCTAGACTTCTCTCATTTTGAACTCAGCTCCTTAGCGACTGGCCACAAAACAATAAGTTGTACTATTGAGCACAGCCGGAGGTGCACTACAGCGGGCGCGTGGCTGGGGGGTGGTGCGCGGTGGCTGGCGCCATGGCCGGGGGGTGGTGCGCAACGACGGGCGCCATGGTCGGGAGGTGGTGCGCGACGACGGGCGCCATGGTCGGGATCGACGATGGTACTGGTCG